>NW_027053767.1:17500-22380 GCF_011386835.1 Chrysemys picta bellii | reverse complement strand
TGAACCCTTTCGATTCCACGGGTTGACCTGGTGGCCGGAAAGCGAACCGGCCAGCAGGTGAACCCGTTCGATTCCACGGGTTGACCTGGTGCCCGGGAGGGGACTCTGAAAATTTTTCAGCCCTTTCGACTCGGGGTTGACCTGGTGGCCGAGAGGGGACTCGCACGGCAGGCAAGCCGCCCTGGGCTGACCCTCCCCGGCCGCAGCGAGGGACTGCCTCCCGGCCGACAGGATCGGGCCCCTGGAAGTCTGGGGGCGGGGGGAAATCGCCCCACGCCTCCGAGGAGGGCTGCCCGGGCGGGCCTGGCCCCGGAGCTCGAAAAAAAAAAAAAGGATCGGGCCCACTAGAGACATGGACCAGGCCGCCCTGGGCTCACCCTCCCCGGCCGCAGCGAGGGACTGCCTCCCGGCCGACTGGATCGGGCCCCTGGAAGTCTGGGGGGGGGGGGGGAATGGAACCTGACGCCTCCGAGGAGGGGACGCCCAGGGAAGGAGGGAGATCCGGGTTGACCTGGTGACCGGACGGGAAAGAGGCCACCGGGCGTGCCCCCGTTAAAACCCCTAGGGGTTGACCTGGTGGCCGGAAAGCAAACCGGCCAGCAGGTGAACCCTTTCGATTCCACGGGTTGACCTGGTGCCCGGGAAGCGAACCGGCCAGCAGGTGAACCCGTCCGATTCCACGGGTTGACCTGGTGCCCGGGAGGGGACTCTGAAAATTTTTCAGCCCTTTCGACTCGGGGTTGACCTGGTGGCCGAGAGGGGCCTCGCACGGCAGGCAAGCCGCCCTGGGCTCACCCTCCCCGGCCGCAGCGAGGGACTGCCCCTCCCCACCCCCCGGCTGACAGGATCGGGCGCACTGGAAGTCCGGGACAGTATTTTCCCCGACGCCGGGGAGGGCGGGCGGAGGGGCTCTGGCGGCCAGCCCGGGCCCCGGAGCTCGAAAAGGAAAAAAGGACCGGGCCCGCGAGAGACGGGGGCCCTGCCGCAGGGGGGGGGGGCAGTCCGACCGGGGCTCACCGTGCGGCAGGCCCGGGCGTCGGCAGGGGAAAGCGGGCGAGGAGGCGCGGGGCCGGGTGCCTACGGCCATACCGGACCGAACGCCCCCGATCCCGTCCGATCTCGGAAGGTAAACCGTCCCGGGCCTGGCTAGTACTTGGATGGGTGACCGCCTGGGAATCCCAGGTGCCGTAGGCAGCTTTTCCCGGTCCGAGTCAGCTCTCTCTCCTTTTCTGGGGGGGAAGGAGAGGGGGGGACGGGCCGGAAAGCCCCTCGTCGCTCCTGCCGAGTCGGAGGTCGCGGCCGCAGGTCACGGGTCTGGGCGCCTGGGGTCCGGCTCCCCACCCACCCGGCTTCCTCCGCGGAGGACCCCCCCCGGGGCCACCGAAGCCGCTGGGGGAGACCCCGGGCATGGGGCGGACTGGCCCGGACCCTCCCGGCCGCCGGCCCGCAGGTCCGCCCCGAATCCCCCCCCGCGGCCACCCAGGCCAGGCCTGGCCAGGCGGGACGGACGGCGGGTGTCCAGCGCCCAGCGGCTTCCTCCAGCGGGGACCCACGGACCCCAAAGCCGCAGGGGGAGGCCCCGGGCCCGGGACGGACTCGCTCGGACCCCCTGCGCCCGGCCGCCGGCCCGCGGGACCGCCCCGAATCCCCCCGCGGCCACCCAGGCCAGGCCTGGCCAGGCGGGACGGACGGCGGGTGTCCAGCGCCCAGCGGCTTCCTCCAGCGGGGACCCACGGACCCCAAAGCCGCAGGGGGAGGCCCCGGGCCCGGGCCCGACTCGCTCGGCCCCCCCGCCTCCCCTGCGCCCGGCCCCCGGCCCGCGGGACCGCCCCGAATCCCCCCGCGGCCACCCAGGCCAGGCCTGGCCTGGCGGGACGGACGGCGGGTGTCCAGCTCCCAGTGGCTTCCTCCAGCGGGGACCCACGGACCCCAAAGCCGCAGGGGGAGGCCCCGGGCCCGGGACGGACTCGCTCGGCCCCCCCGCCTCCCCTGCGCCCGGCCCCCGGCCCGCGGGACCGCCCCGAATCCCCCCGCGGCCATCCAGGCCAGGCCTGGCCTGGCGGGCCGGTGTGCGGCTCCCCCGGGCTTCCTCCCCCGACGACCCGCGCCCCCCTGAGCCGCAGGCGGAGACCCCGGCCCCGGGGCGGACCGGCCCGGGCTCGCTCGAGCCCCCTGCGCCCGGCCCGCAGGACCGCCCCCCCGAATCCCCCGGGAGAGGCCCGGCCTGCACGCCACTGACGACCCGCGGCCCCCAAAGTCGCAGGAGGCGCCCCCCCCCGGTTAGCCCCGTCTCGCTCCGCGCCCCCCGCCCCTCGCTGCCGGGACCGGGCGCCGCCCCAGAGTCAGCCGCAGCCGGCCGGCCTGAGAGCTGCCCTCCTGTGGACGACGGTGAGTTTACCTTGATACTAACCGGCCGTCAGCCAGGTCAACCCCATTGCTAGACTGGGGTGGACCTGGTGGCCGAGTGGGGACTTGGAACATTTGACAGCTGCTTCCCGGGGCTTGACCGGTTGTCCTGAACGCCCCCCACCCCCAGCCCCAGCCCCCGGCTCCTGCTCCCCTCTCCCCAGCCTCGGTGCTCCGCTCCCTGCCTCGGAGGCTGCCTCTCTGCGGCGCCTGCATCGCCTCCGAGGACGCGCACCCTCCGGAGGCTGGACGTAAACCCACCACTGCCGCTGACCCGGCTCTCCGAGGGACGACTGTGAGGCCTCCCCCCCCCCCCCACCCCCGGACCGCCCTGGGGACGACTGCTAAGCCTCCCCCACCGGACCGCCCGGGGCAAGACTGCTAAGCCTCCCTCCCACACACACACACACACACTGTCGGGGGAGGACTATTAAGCTTTCCCCCTGGAGCGCCCGGGGCGGACGACTGTTAAGCCTGCCCCCGGAGTCCTCGGGGGAGGACTATTAAGCTTTCCCCCCTGGAGCGCCCGGGGGGGGACGACTATTAAGCCTGGCCCCCGGAGTCCTCGGGGGACGACTATTAAGCCTCCCCCGGACTGGCCGGGGGGCGACTATTAAGCCTCCCCCGGACCTGCTCCGTCTCGACTATTAAGCCCCCCTCTGTGGTCCTCAAGACCACTGCCGTGCTGCCCTCGGAGTGGGGTGACACCCGGGCCGGAAAGCAAACCGGCCACCAGGTCAACCCGTCGAATCCAATGGGTTGACCTGGTGGCCGGAAAGCAAACCAGCCGCCAGGTCAACCCGTCGAAACCAATGGGTTGACCTGGTGGCCGGAAAGCAAAACGGCCGCCAGGTCAACCCAGTAGATTCAGCGGGTTGACCTGGTGGCCGAACGGGGACTTTGAAAATTTGACAGCCGCTTCCCGGGGGTTGACCTGTTGTCCCGGTGGGGACTTTGAACATTTGACAGCCGCCTCCCAGGGCTTGACCTATTGTCCCGGTGGGGACTTTGAGAATTTTACAGCCGCTTCCCGGGGCTTGACCTGGTGGCCGAGTGGGGACGTTGAACATTTGACAGCCGCTTCCAGGGGGTTGACCTGTTGTCCTGAACGCCCCCCACCTCCCCCCCGGCTCCTGCTCCCCACTCCCCAGCCTCGGTGCTCCGCTCCCTGCCTCGGAGGCTGCCTCTCTGCGGCGGCTGCATCGCGTCCGAGGACGCTCACCCTCCGGAGGCTGGACGTAAAGCCTGACACCCGCCACCGCCGCCGACACGGCTCTCGGAGGGACGACTCTGAGGCCTCCCCCCACCCCCGGACCGCCCTGGGGACGACTGCTAAGCCTCCCCCCCGCCCACACCCACACCCACACTGTCGGGGGATGACTCTTAAGCCTCTCCCAGACTGCCTGGGGAACGACTATTAAGCCTGCCCCCCGGAGCACTCGGGGGACGACTATTAAGCCTCCCGCGGACTGCCCGGGGGATGACTATTAAGCCTCCCCTGGAACGACTATTAAGCCTCCCCCGGACTGGCCGGGGGGCGACTATTAAGCCTATCCTCGGGGGAGGACTATTAAGCTTTCCCCCTGGAGCGCCCGGGGGGACGACTATTAAGCCTGGCCCCCGGAGTCCTCGGGGGACGACTATTAAGCCTCCCCCGGACCTGCTCCCTCTCGACTATTAAGCCCCCCCTCTGCGGTCCTCAGCACCACTGCCGCGCTGCCCTGGGAGTGGGGTGACATCCGGTCCGGAAAGCAAACCGGCCACCAGGTCAACCCGTCGAATCCAATGGGTTGACCTGGTGGCCGGAAAGCAAACCGGTCGCCAGGTCAACCCGTCGAATCCAATGGGTTGACCTGGTGGCCGGAAAGCAAACCGGCCGCCAGGTCAACCCAGTAGATTCAGCGGGTTGACCTGGTGGCCGAACGGGGACTTTGAAAATTTGACAGCCGCTTCCCGGGGGTTGACCTGTTGTCCCGGTGGGGACTTTGAACATTTGACAGCCGCCTCCCAGGGCTTGACCTGTTGTCCCGGGGGGGACTTTGAACATTTGACAGCCGCTTCCCGGGGCTTGATCGGTTGTCCTGAACGCCCCCCCCACCCACCCACCCCAGCCCCCGGCTCCTGCTCCCCTCTCCCCAGCCTCGGTGCTCCGCTCCTTGCCTCAGAGGCTGCCTCTCTGCGGCAGCTGCATCCCGTCCGAGGACGCTCACCCTCCGGAGGCTGGACGTAAAGCCTGACACCCGCCACCGCCGCCGACCCGGCTCTCCGAGGGACGACTCTGAGGCCTCCCCCCACCCCCGGACCGCCCTGATGACGACTGCTAAGCCTCCCCCACCGGACCGCCCGGGGGAAGACTGCGACGCCTCCCGCCAGGCCCCCACCCAGCCTGGGGGAAGACTGCTAAGCCTCCCCCCCCACACACACACACACACTGTCGGGGGATGACGATTAAGCCTCTCCCGGACTGCCCGGGG
>NW_027053767.1:0-5000 GCF_011386835.1 Chrysemys picta bellii | reverse complement strand
GGGCTCACCCTCCCCGGCCGCAGCGAGGGACTGCCTCCCGGCCGACTGGATCGGGCCCCTGGAAGTCTGGGGGGGGGGGGGGAATGGAACCTGACGCCTCCGAGGAGGGGACGCCCAGGGAAGGAGGGAGATCCGGGTTGACCTGGTGACCGGACGGGAAAGAGGCCACCGGGCGTGCCCCCGTTAAAACCCCTAGGGGTTGACCTGGTGGCCGGAAAGCAAACCGGCCAGCAGGTGAACCCTTTCGATTCCACGGGTTGACCTGGTGCCCGGGAAGCGAACCGGCCAGCAGGTGAACCCGTCCGATTCCACGGGTTGACCTGGTGCCCGGGAGGGGACTCTGAAAATTTTTCAGCCCTTTCGACTCGGGGTTGACCTGGTGGCCGAGAGGGGCCTCGCACGGCAGGCAAGCCGCCCTGGGCTCACCCTCCCCGGCCGCAGCGAGGGACTGCCCCTCCCCACCCCCCGGCTGACAGGATCGGGCGCACTGGAAGTCCGGGACAGTATTTTCCCCGACGCCGGGGAGGGCGGGCGGAGGGGCTCTGGCGGCCAGCCCGGGCCCCGGAGCTCGAAAAGGAAAAAAGGACCGGGCCCGCGAGAGACGGGGGCCCTGCCGCAGGGGGGGGGGGCAGTCCGACCGGGGCTCACCGTGCGGCAGGCCCGGGCGTCGGCAGGGGAAAGCGGGCGAGGAGGCGCGGGGCCGGGTGCCTACGGCCATACCGGACCGAACGCCCCCGATCCCGTCCGATCTCGGAAGGTAAACCGTCCCGGGCCTGGCTAGTACTTGGATGGGTGACCGCCTGGGAATCCCAGGTGCCGTAGGCAGCTTTTCCCGGTCCGAGTCAGCTCTCTCTCCTTTTCTGGGGGGGAAGGAGAGGGGGGGACGGGCCGGAAAGCCCCTCGTCGCTCCTGCCGAGTCGGAGGTCGCGGCCGCAGGTCACGGGTCTGGGCGCCTGGGGTCCGGCTCCCCACCCACCCGGCTTCCTCCGCGGAGGACCCCCCCCGGGGCCACCGAAGCCGCTGGGGGAGACCCCGGGCATGGGGCGGACTGGCCCGGACCCTCCCGGCCGCCGGCCCGCAGGTCCGCCCCGAATCCCCCCCCGCGGCCACCCAGGCCAGGCCTGGCCAGGCGGGACGGACGGCGGGTGTCCAGCGCCCAGCGGCTTCCTCCAGCGGGGACCCACGGACCCCAAAGCCGCAGGGGGAGGCCCCGGGCCCGGGACGGACTCGCTCGGACCCCCTGCGCCCGGCCGCCGGCCCGCGGGACCGCCCCGAATCCCCCCGCGGCCACCCAGGCCAGGCCTGGCCAGGCGGGACGGACGGCGGGTGTCCAGCGCCCAGCGGCTTCCTCCAGCGGGGACCCACGGACCCCAAAGCCGCAGGGGGAGGCCCCGGGCCCGGGCCCGACTCGCTCGGCCCCCCCGCCTCCCCTGCGCCCGGCCCCCGGCCCGCGGGACCGCCCCGAATCCCCCCGCGGCCACCCAGGCCAGGCCTGGCCTGGCGGGACGGACGGCGGGTGTCCAGCTCCCAGTGGCTTCCTCCAGCGGGGACCCACGGACCCCAAAGCCGCAGGGGGAGGCCCCGGGCCCGGGACGGACTCGCTCGGCCCCCCCGCCTCCCCTGCGCCCGGCCCCCGGCCCGCGGGACCGCCCCGAATCCCCCCGCGGCCATCCAGGCCAGGCCTGGCCTGGCGGGCCGGTGTGCGGCTCCCCCGGGCTTCCTCCCCCGACGACCCGCGCCCCCCTGAGCCGCAGGCGGAGACCCCGGCCCCGGGGCGGACCGGCCCGGGCTCGCTCGAGCCCCCTGCGCCCGGCCCGCAGGACCGCCCCCCCGAATCCCCCGGGAGAGGCCCGGCCTGCACGCCACTGACGACCCGCGGCCCCCAAAGTCGCAGGAGGCGCCCCCCCCCGGTTAGCCCCGTCTCGCTCCGCGCCCCCCGCCCCTCGCTGCCGGGACCGGGCGCCGCCCCAGAGTCAGCCGCAGCCGGCCGGCCTGAGAGCTGCCCTCCTGTGGACGACGGTGAGTTTACCTTGATACTAACCGGCCGTCAGCCAGGTCAACCCCATTGCTAGACTGGGGTGGACCTGGTGGCCGAGTGGGGACTTGGAACATTTGACAGCTGCTTCCCGGGGCTTGACCGGTTGTCCTGAACGCCCCCCACCCCCAGCCCCAGCCCCCGGCTCCTGCTCCCCTCTCCCCAGCCTCGGTGCTCCGCTCCCTGCCTCGGAGGCTGCCTCTCTGCGGCGCCTGCATCGCCTCCGAGGACGCGCACCCTCCGGAGGCTGGACGTAAACCCACCACTGCCGCTGACCCGGCTCTCCGAGGGACGACTGTGAGGCCTCCCCCCCCCCCCCACCCCCGGACCGCCCTGGGGACGACTGCTAAGCCTCCCCCACCGGACCGCCCGGGGCAAGACTGCTAAGCCTCCCTCCCACACACACACACACACACTGTCGGGGGAGGACTATTAAGCTTTCCCCCTGGAGCGCCCGGGGCGGACGACTGTTAAGCCTGCCCCCGGAGTCCTCGGGGGAGGACTATTAAGCTTTCCCCCCTGGAGCGCCCGGGGGGGGACGACTATTAAGCCTGGCCCCCGGAGTCCTCGGGGGACGACTATTAAGCCTCCCCCGGACTGGCCGGGGGGCGACTATTAAGCCTCCCCCGGACCTGCTCCGTCTCGACTATTAAGCCCCCCTCTGTGGTCCTCAAGACCACTGCCGTGCTGCCCTCGGAGTGGGGTGACACCCGGGCCGGAAAGCAAACCGGCCACCAGGTCAACCCGTCGAATCCAATGGGTTGACCTGGTGGCCGGAAAGCAAACCAGCCGCCAGGTCAACCCGTCGAAACCAATGGGTTGACCTGGTGGCCGGAAAGCAAAACGGCCGCCAGGTCAACCCAGTAGATTCAGCGGGTTGACCTGGTGGCCGAACGGGGACTTTGAAAATTTGACAGCCGCTTCCCGGGGGTTGACCTGTTGTCCCGGTGGGGACTTTGAACATTTGACAGCCGCCTCCCAGGGCTTGACCTATTGTCCCGGTGGGGACTTTGAGAATTTTACAGCCGCTTCCCGGGGCTTGACCTGGTGGCCGAGTGGGGACGTTGAACATTTGACAGCCGCTTCCAGGGGGTTGACCTGTTGTCCTGAACGCCCCCCACCTCCCCCCCGGCTCCTGCTCCCCACTCCCCAGCCTCGGTGCTCCGCTCCCTGCCTCGGAGGCTGCCTCTCTGCGGCGGCTGCATCGCGTCCGAGGACGCTCACCCTCCGGAGGCTGGACGTAAAGCCTGACACCCGCCACCGCCGCCGACACGGCTCTCGGAGGGACGACTCTGAGGCCTCCCCCCACCCCCGGACCGCCCTGGGGACGACTGCTAAGCCTCCCCCCCGCCCACACCCACACCCACACTGTCGGGGGATGACTCTTAAGCCTCTCCCAGACTGCCTGGGGAACGACTATTAAGCCTGCCCCCCGGAGCACTCGGGGGACGACTATTAAGCCTCCCGCGGACTGCCCGGGGGATGACTATTAAGCCTCCCCTGGAACGACTATTAAGCCTCCCCCGGACTGGCCGGGGGGCGACTATTAAGCCTATCCTCGGGGGAGGACTATTAAGCTTTCCCCCTGGAGCGCCCGGGGGGACGACTATTAAGCCTGGCCCCCGGAGTCCTCGGGGGACGACTATTAAGCCTCCCCCGGACCTGCTCCCTCTCGACTATTAAGCCCCCCCTCTGCGGTCCTCAGCACCACTGCCGCGCTGCCCTGGGAGTGGGGTGACATCCGGTCCGGAAAGCAAACCGGCCACCAGGTCAACCCGTCGAATCCAATGGGTTGACCTGGTGGCCGGAAAGCAAACCGGTCGCCAGGTCAACCCGTCGAATCCAATGGGTTGACCTGGTGGCCGGAAAGCAAACCGGCCGCCAGGTCAACCCAGTAGATTCAGCGGGTTGACCTGGTGGCCGAACGGGGACTTTGAAAATTTGACAGCCGCTTCCCGGGGGTTGACCTGTTGTCCCGGTGGGGACTTTGAACATTTGACAGCCGCCTCCCAGGGCTTGACCTGTTGTCCCGGGGGGGACTTTGAACATTTGACAGCCGCTTCCCGGGGCTTGATCGGTTGTCCTGAACGCCCCCCCCACCCACCCACCCCAGCCCCCGGCTCCTGCTCCCCTCTCCCCAGCCTCGGTGCTCCGCTCCTTGCCTCAGAGGCTGCCTCTCTGCGGCAGCTGCATCCCGTCCGAGGACGCTCACCCTCCGGAGGCTGGACGTAAAGCCTGACACCCGCCACCGCCGCCGACCCGGCTCTCCGAGGGACGACTCTGAGGCCTCCCCCCACCCCCGGACCGCCCTGATGACGACTGCTAAGCCTCCCCCACCGGACCGCCCGGGGGAAGACTGCGACGCCTCCCGCCAGGCCCCCACCCAGCCTGGGGGAAGACTGCTAAGCCTCCCCCCCCACACACACACACACACTGTCGGGGGATGACGATTAAGCCTCTCCCGGACTGCCCGGGGGACGACTATTAAGCCTCCCCTGGAACCACTATTAAGCCTGCCCCCGGAGTCCTCGGATGACGACTGCTAAGCCTCCCCCACCGGACCGCCCGGGGCAAGACTGCTAAGCCTCCCTCCCACACACACACACACACTCTCGGGGGAGGACTATTAAGCTTTCCCCCTGGAGCGCCCGGGGCGGATGACTGTTAAGCCTGCCCCCGGAGTCCTCGGGGGACGACTATTAAGCCTGGCCCCCGGAGTACCCGGGGGACGACTATTAAGCCTCCCCCGCACTGGCCGGGGGACGACTATTAAGCCTCCCCCGGACCTGCTCCGTCTCGACTATTAAGCCCCCCTCTGCGGTCCTCAGCACCACTGCCGCGCTGCCCTGGCAGTGGGGTGACACCCGGGCCGGAAAGCAAACCGGCCACCAGGTCAACCCGTCGAATCCAAAGGGTTGACCTGGTGGCCGGAAAGCAAACCGGCCGCCAGGTCAACCCGTCGAAT
>NW_027053766.1:0-22421 GCF_011386835.1 Chrysemys picta bellii | reverse complement strand
AGAGCTCTCACAGCTCACACTGAACCAGGGGCAAAGGAGGCAGGAGGTTGAAAGAGAAGATGCCAGCCTGGGACCCAGGAGACCCATTGTCATTTCCCAGCTCTGCCACAGATGCTCTGCGTGGCCTCGGGCAAATCCCTTATTCCCTCTGTGCTGCAGTTCCCTGTCTGTTCAGTGGAGGTAGCAGCCAGGCCGTGCCCTGCAGGGGGCGGTTAGAATAAATGCAATCGAGGTTGGGCAGTGCTCTGATGCCACGGGGATGAGGGCCAGGATGGTGCCTAAGACAGACCAAAAGCAAGGGGGAGCTACACAGCTGGTGGTGAGAGGGGTTTGGCCTTTGACAGTCTGCTCTGGGTGGGGAAGGACAGGCTCTAAAGCCCCGGCCAGGCCAAAACTAATCTGGGCTGGGGCATCCCAGGGCTGGGCAGTCACACATTGGCTTGTGACTCGCCTGCCTATTGTGACATGCCCCCTGCTGGCTGCCAAAGCCTCATCCCCTCACTGCCAGGCTTGGCTCTGGCAGAGCTAGAGCTGGCACGTGCCGCTGGGAAAGCTGATCTGCCACTGGTAGCAGAAAGTGGGTGGCCCATATACACGCTGGCTTCTGCCCACTCCTGACTCCAGGTAGGAGAATCTTCTATTGCCCGCCTCTGCTTTTCCATTGCATCGCCAGCCACACCGAGCCTTCCCCGGGCTCCTCGCTGGGCGGTGCATGTCTACCAAGTGCCCCTTTATCCCCCCACCTAGAGACTTAAGAAATGTGTAGGAGAAACTGAGGCACCCCTACAGTATTCAGAGGAAACATTAAGAACAGTCCCACTTCGTCACAGTGAGGGAGTTGGGGGGCAGTAAGCCAGACACCCACATCTACACTTCACTCCTCGTCCCATGCCAGCTCCAAATTGAAACTCTCCACCCCCTTCTCTCTGGCCTTTGTCTCTTTCCCGGGCCAGGAGGTCACCTGATCTTTGTTCTCCAACACCTTTATCTATCCCGTTGCAGGGGGGAAGGGCCCCGGCCATTAGTTGCCAGGAGACAGAGTGTTGGCCATTTATGCACACTGGCCTTTATCCCCCCATCTAGAGACTTAAGAAATGCATAGGGGAAACTGAGGCACCCCTACAGTATTCAGAGGAAACATTAAGAACAGTCCCACTTCGTCACAGTGAGGGAGTTGGAGAGTCTGTGGGAAGCCCCCTCTCTTGTGAAATCAACCACCCCCAGACGGTGCGAGCCGCTCCAGATCAGGGGAAGGGGCCAGCTGTGAATTTGGAGCCAGATCCTGGTTTGGATCTGAATCCACCGGCGCTGCGGAGCGTTCAGCTGTGGGGAGCTAGCTCCCGCCCGTGCCAGATCACAAAGTGCCACTTCAGCCAGCCGCCTGCCAGGCTCTGGCAGTGCCCTGTGTGGAGCTGCAGCTGGGCCCTCCAGAGCCGAGCTGCTGCTCCTCCTCTCTGCTGGCCAGCCAGCCGCAGCTCCTCGGCACCTGCCCGCTCAGCCCCACCTCAGTGCTCCTGCCTCCCCAATCTCCTCCCTGGCGCTGCACCTCGCCCCCTGCACCTGGCAAGTCAATACCCAGCGGGGCCGGGAGCCAAGCGTCCCGGGAGCCATCTGTAAGGTGCTGATTCCCTCCTGTGCTGGGCTCCAGCTAATCCACAAGCCAGGAACTGGCCTTGTGTCTCCCAGAGCAGGTATATCAGTCTCACAGCAGCAGCTCAGTCTGCTCAACATCACTCCAGGGCCAGGAACTCGCTCCTGCCTGACATAGGCAAGAGGCTGAGCCTGCTCCAGCCCTGTTCCTAGTCCTACTCCAGCCCTGGTCTCGCTCCAGCCTTGCTCCACCCATGCTCTGCCCCGCCCCCTGAGTCCAGCTCCAACCACTAGGCCTGACCACCTCCATCACCTTTTCTGACACCATCACTTCCATAGGAAATGGCACTGAGGTTGCCGGGGGAACAGGAATTCTCAGGGTGCCAGGAGACATTGTTCTATTTACCAGGACAGTCCGATGCCAGGACAGTGCCCCTGAGCGCTGGAGAGGACTAGGGCTGCATTAGGACACCAGAAGTGCAGCTGCTGGAGAGTCAGCAGAACCGCCCGGAGACAGCCACGCTTGCCTCCCAGCCCGGGAAGCCCAGAGACCCAGAGCGTAGACGTCTCTCAGAGCATCTCTGCCAGCAGGAGACATTGGGTGAGGAATAGAGCCGTCCCGCCTTCGGGCAGGAGGCATTCAGGAGCCCCAGCGTGGGGGGAATCGGGCTGCGTGTGTACAATGTCTAGCACCGCGGGGCCCTGATCCGGGACTGAGCTCTCTGGGCACTGCTGAAATACAAAGGAGAACAGCAGGGCTGGAGGATTTACAGGCTCCGTGTGAGGAGGGCTGGTTGGGTTGAGCCAGCAGTGAGTCCCCAGTAACACAGAGCTGCGCTAGTGATGGAAAATCTATTTTGTCTTCCCTACCTAGCACAGTTCACAACTTAGCACTGACCAGCTGCAAGGATCCTGGCGGGCCCTGGTATGGTTGTAGCAGCAGACTCAATGTTCGGGAAAAGCGAGATCTGTGCAATAGGCAATAAGAAGAACAGGAGGACTTGTGGCACCTTAGAGACTAACAAATTTATTAGAGCATAAGCTTTCGTGGACTATAGCCCACTTCTTCGGATGCATATAGCTATATGCATCCGAAGAAGTGGGCTATAGTCCACGAAAGCTTATGCTCTAATAAATTTGTTAGTCTCTAAGGTGCCACAAGTCCTCCTGTTCTTCTTTTTGCGGATACAGACTAACACGGCTGCTACTCTGAAACCTTTCATTATGCAATAGGCAATGTAGTTCCATCTGGGCACCAGCCAGCTCCTGTGCCCCAGAGAGCTCTCACAGCTCACACTGAACCAGGGGCAAAGGAGGCAGGAGGTTGAAAGAGAAGATGCCAGCCTGGGACCCAGGAGACCCATTGTCATTTCCCAGCTCTGCCACAGATGCTCTGCGTGGCCTCGGGCAAATCCCTTATTCCCTCTGTGCTGCAGTTCCCTGTCTGTTCAGTGGAGGTAGCAGCCAGGCCGTGCCCTGCAGGGGGCGGTTAGAATAAATGCAATCGAGGTTGGGCAGTGCTCTGATGCCACGGGGATGAGGGCCAGGATGGTGCCTAAGACAGACCAAAAGCAAGGGGGAGCTACACAGCTGGTGGTGAGAGGGGTTTGGCCTTTGACAGTCTGCTCTGGGTGGGGAAGGACAGGCTCTAAAGCCCCGGCCAGGCCAAAACTAATCTGGGCTGGGGCATCCCAGGGCTGGGCAGTCACACATTGGCTGGCTTGTGACTCGCCTGCCTATTGTGACATGCCCCCTGCTGGCTGCCAAAGCCTCATCCCCTCACTGCCAGGCTTGGCTCTGGCAGAGCTAGAGCTGGCACGTGCCGCTGGGAAAGCTGATCCGGCTGTTTCAGCTCCGCCACTGGTAGCAGAAAGTGGGTGGCCCATATACACGCTGGCTTCTGCCCACTCCTGACTCCAGGTAGGAGAATCTTCTATTGCCCGCCTCTGCTTTTCCATTGCATCGCCAGCCACACCGAGCCTTCCCCGGGCTCCTCGCTGGGCGGTGCATGTCTACCAAGTGCCCCTTTATCCCCCCACCTAGAGACTTAAGAAATGTGTAGGAGAAACTGAGGCACCCCTACAGTATTCAGAGGAAACATTAAGAACAGTCCCACTTCGTCACAGTGAGGGAGTTGGGGGGCAGTAAGCCAGACACCCACATCTACACTTCACTCCTCGTCCCATGCCGGCTCCAAATTGAAACTCTCCACCCCCTTCTCTCTGGCCTTTGTCTCTTTCCCGGGCCAGGAGGTCACCTGATCTTTGTTCTCCAACACCTTTATCTATCCCGTTGCAGGGGGGAAGGGCCCCGGCCATTAGTTGCCAGGAGACAGAGTGTTGGCCATTTATGCACACTGGCCTTTATCCCCCCATCTAGAGACTTAAGAAATGCATAGGGGAAACTGAGGCACCCCTACAGTATTCAGAGGAAACATTAAGAACAGTCCCACTTCGTCACAGTGAGGGAGTTGGAGAGTCTGTGGGAAGCCCCCTCTCTTGTGAAATCAACCACCCCCAGACGGTGCGAGCCGCTCCAGATCAGGGGAAGGGGCCAGCTGTGAATTTGGAGCCAGATCCTGGTTTGCATCTGAAACCACTGGCGCTGCGGAGCGTTCAGCTGTGGGGAGCTAGCTCCCGCCCGTGCCAGATCACAAAGTGCCACTTCAGCCAGCCGCCTGCCAGGCTCTGGCAGTGCCCTGTGTGGAGCTGCAGCTGGGCCCTCCAGAGCCGAGCTGCTGCTCCTCCTCTCTGCTGGCCAGCCAGCCGCAGCTCCTCGGCACCTGCCCGCTCAGCCCCACCTCAGTGCTCCTGCCTCCCCAATCTCCTCCCTGGCGCTGCACCTCGCCCCCTGCACCTGGCAAGTCAATACCCAGCGGGGCCGGGAGCCAAGCGTCCCGGGAGCCATCTGTAAGGTGCTGATTCCCTCCTGTGCTGGGCTCCAGCTAATCCACAAGCCAGGAACTGGCCTTGTGTCTCCCAGAGCAGGTATATCAGTCTCACAGCAGCAGCTCAGTGGCTCAACATCACTCCAGGGCCAGGAACTCGCTCCTGCCTGACATAGGCAAGAGGCTGAGCCTGCTCCAGCCCTGTTCCTAGTCCTACTCCAGCCCTGGTCTCGCTCCAGCCTTGCTCCACCCATGCTCTGCCCCGCCCCCTGAGTCCAGCTCCAACCACTAGGCCTGACCACCTCCATCACCTTTTCTGACACCATCACTTCCATAGGAAATGGCACTGAGGTTGCCGGGGGAACAGGAATTCTCAGGGTGCCAGGAGACATTGTTCTATTTACCAGGACAGTCCGATGCCAGGACAGTGCCCCTGAGCGCTGGAGAGGACTAGGGCTGCATTAGGACACCAGAAGTGCAGCTGCTGGAGAGTCAGCAGAACCGCCCGGAGACAGCCACGCTTGCCTCCCAGCCCGGGAAGCCCAGAGACCCAGAGCGTAGACGTCTCTCAGAGCATCTCTGCCAGCAGGAGACATTGGGTGAGGAATAGAGCCGTCCCGCCTTCGGGCAGGAGGCATTCAGGAGCCCCAGCGTGGGGGGAATCGGGCTGCGTGTGTACAATGTCTAGCACCGCGGGGCCCTGATCCGGGACTGAGCTCTCTGGGCACTGCTGAAATACAAAGGAGAACAGCAGGGCTGGAGGATTTACAGGCTCCGTGTGAGGAGGGCTGGTTGGGTTGAGCCAGCAGTGAGTCCCCAGTAACACAGAGCTGCGCTAGTGATGGAAAATCTATTTTGTCTTCCCTACCTAGCACAGTTCACAACTTAGCACTGACCAGCTGCAAGGATCCTGGCGGGCCCTGGTATGGTTGTAGCAGCAGACTCAATGTTCGGGAAAAGCGAGATCTGTGCAATAGGCAATGTAGTTCCATCTGGGCACCAGCCAGCTCCTGTGCCCCAGAGAGCTCTCACAGCTCACACTGAACCAGGGGCAAAGGAGGCAGGAGGTTGAAAGAGAAGATGCCAGCCTGGGACCCAGGAGACCCATTGTCATTTCCCAGCTCTGCCACAGATGCTCTGCGTGGCCTCGGGCAAATCCCTTATTCCCTCTGTGCTGCAGTTCCCTGTCTGTTCAGTGGAGGTAGCAGCCAGGCCGTGCCCTGCAGGGGGCGGTTAGAATAAATGCAATCGAGGTTGGGCAGTGCTCTGATGCCATGGGGATGAGGGCCAGCAGGGCCGGCTTTAGCCGATTCGGCTGAATTGGGCCCCGCGCCAAGAG
Source organism: Chrysemys picta bellii (assembly GCF_011386835.1). NCBI lineage: Eukaryota > Metazoa > Chordata > Testudines > Emydidae > Chrysemys > Chrysemys picta. The sequence goes on along the minus strand of NW_027053766.1, from coordinate 16,605 downwards.
GGCCCCGGGCTGCAGCTGTTCACCCCGCCCCCAGCTCACTTCCCCCTCCTCCCCTCCCCTGCACGCCCCGCCCCCTCCCCTGCTTCCCGCGAATCAGAGTTTGAGACTAAGCAGCAGGGGCGGGCCGGACGGCAGCACGAGGTAAGCTGGGGTGGGGGCGGGAGAAGGGCTCCGGGGAGGCGCGGCCCGTTCCCGCAGGCCCCAGCACGGCTCCCGTGGCCCGGCTCCGGCCCGGTCCCCGCGGCTCAGGCCCCCCCGTCCCCCCCGTCCCTTCTGCGGTGCGGAGCGGCTGGGCTCGGGGCCCCCCGGCCCTCCTGCGGCGCGGCTCGGCTCGGGGCCCCCCGGCCCCCCTGTGGCGCGGCGCGGCTGGGCTCGGGTCCCCCCGGCCCCCCTGCGGCGCGGCGCGGCTCGGGTCCCCCCCGGCCCCCCTGCGGCGCGGCGCGGCTCGGGGCCCCCGTCCCCCCTGCGGCGCGGCGTGGCTCGGGTCTCCCCGGCCCCCCTGCGGCGCGGCACGGCTCGGGTCCCCCCCGGCCCCCCGGCAGCGCGGCGCGGCTGGGCTCGGGGCCCCCCGGCCCCCCGGCAGCACGGCGCGGCTCGGGGCCCCCCAGCGGCACGGTGCGGCTCGGCTCGGGGCCCCCCGGTGGCGCGGCGCGGCTGGGCTCGGGCCCCCCGGCGGCGCGGCGCGGCTCGGGGCCCCCCCGGCCAGCCGCGCGGCTGTGCAAGTGGCTGAGAAACTCCTGCCTTTCATTGATGATGTAAGGCCTGGTGGCCCACGGGAGACCGTTCAAACTGCGGACCTGTGAATGGGGGCTGGCGGATGGGCTAGCAGGGCCTGTGCTATGGTCCTAGCCAGAAAAAGGATTGTTGTAAATGACGTGAGCCCATTCCCGCCTTCCTCTGCTACCCCACTCTCCATCAGAGCGTATGGCAGAAAGGATGGGAACCCTTGTGTCCTGCAGGCCTGCTGACAAGGATCAGGGCAGCCTGGGGACAAGGCTCCCCTTGTGGAAGGACATGCATTCCTGAGTCTGCATGCAGCGAGGGGGCCTCTGCAGCACAGGGTGCTGCAATGCTCTTGCTGGCTTCCAGGGTGACAAGTGATGGTACCCTGGTGAAAATCCTGCCCCTCCCCATCCCACAGCTGGCCTGGGAGCTCCATAAGGAAACGGCTCCGTTTGTAGGTTCTGCAGCTACCACCCTTTCCTCTCCCCTTCGTTCTCATGCCAGCGCAGCGTCAAAGGAGGGCCTAGTTCTCCCCAGGCCTTTCATAACCACAATCTAGCCGGCACGTTCACCAGACTGATGTCCAGTCCCCCACTGGATGGTGAGATCCAGCAAGCGGGCAGGAGAAAGGGGCCCATCCATTACTGCCTTCTAGGGGTAACCCCCCAGTGGGGGCTCCTGGAGCATCCACCCACCTCCCCAGCTTTCACAACACTAAATACTACCCTCAGCCCTGCCGAACTCTGCTGGGACCCTGCCGCTCTTTATTTAGTAGTGGCACAGGCCTCAACAACTGGAGGGAAGACCAGCGAGGTGCCAATTCAACATCTGCCTATGCCCACTGCAGTGCAGCTCTGATGCCCCCAGACCGCTCCCATAAGTTTTGTGCAGAGCCTGCCCGGCTGCTCTGAGCTGACACCGGGGGCAGAAGCAGCTGACTAGTAAGATTAACATGGGATGGAGTCTAGCAAACAAGCCAGGCTACCTGTGTAATGGCATGTTACCCTGTATGATACTGTTCGACTACTAGGTGACGCTCTGTAAAATACCTTATTTAAATGAACCTCAGCTGTATCCAGCAGAGCATTAATGGTTCTTATGATGAACCCATCTGCAGTGCTCAACTTGTGCCAGGGCTTGCCAGGGCTTAGCCCTGGCAAGCCCTGGCACCTCTGGGCTTGCTGCATCAGTTATGATTGTAAAAACCGAAGGAAAACAGCAACACAGGTTGCAGACGGAAGGAACAGCAACAAAGTTTGCAGGATCTTATCAACATGCCCCACTCTGATTCCCCAGAGAACGTCACCTTTCATAACCCTTCACAATGGACAGACTGGAAACAATGTTTTGCACGATTTTGCATTGCAAACAAGCTGCACAAAGGAACTGGGGATATACAGGTATTGACTTTAATTTAGGCTATGGAGAAGCACGCAGAGCATATCTTTATCTCCTTTGACTTTACTGAAGACCGTCACAAAGACAACTATGCAAGGGTTGTGGTTAGGATTGATGCACACTTTATAACCGAAGGAAATGTGGTTTAGTAAAGAGCATGTTTTCAGCAAAGCATTCAAGAACCAGGGGAAAATGTTGAAAGTTTTATAAGACCTCTGCATCCCCTGGCTGAAAACTGTGATTTGGGGAATGTAAAACATGAAAATTTCAGAAAGAGGCTGGTTATTGGGTTAAAAGATAAAAACCTTTCATAGAGACAAGCCAGGTGAGGTCTAAACGATATTCCCTCACGTACCTCTAATATCCTGGGACTGTCACAGCTACAACAACACTGCAAAAAACCTTTCACAGCAGCTACCGCTGAAGAGAGATTTAACTTTACGCACAGCTATACAGCTAGCAAGAGTCAGAATTAGTCAAACAACAGGCAAAAGCAAATTGAAAAACCTTGCACTAGCTTAAAAGCTACCAACAGACACTTAAGTGTTAAAAGTCTTTCTCATAAAATCCCTGAGGTAAGGAGAGAGAATTCCCAGGCTAAGAGGGACAAATGCCAGTCTACATGCACAAGGTGTGGAAAAGTCATATCCCAAGGGATGATACATGTCCAGCCAGAGGCGCATGCTGTAATAAATGCCTGAAATATGGACATTTTGCAGCTGTTCGTTGCACTGAAGCAGTCAGGGAGTTGACTCATATTGAAGACAATCAAGACCCATTGATTCTGGGATCTATCACTTGTGATGACATGGCGCCCGCCTGGAGAGTGACATTGAATATTGAAAGCAAGACTATTGACTTTAAAATTGACTCGAGAGCTGATGTCACACAGCTCTGACCCTCCCTGAAGGGATTTTGAACTGCATGGGCCAGTTCATCACCGAACCAATTTACAAAGACAAAAGCTTTGCGTTCAGTGTGTATGAGATCAAAGACCAACAACCTTCTCAGCTGCAGTGTAGCAGCCATGATGGGCCTAGTGAGAAAGATGGAAGAACTTGAGGATCTGATGCTATTGGGCTTTTGAAAGGTGATCTAGTCCAAATCAACTTAAGAGGCAATGCTGAACCAGTGAACAACCACCTCTACAAGAGAGAGAACTGGGAAAGACTAGCTGCAGATTTTTGTGAATTCAGAGGACATCATTGCCAGGTCATTGTGGACTATTTTTCCAGCTATATAGAAATAATGTACTTGAAAGACATAACATGTTGCAGTGTTATTGAGAAACTGAAGTGTATGTTTGCTCATTTCTGTATCCAGAACAACTAGTGATGGACAATGTCCCACAATTCACTGCAGCAGAATTTAAGTCAGTCTGAATGAAATATGATTTTGCTCATATCACTGGCAGCCCACATTACTCACAAGCGAATGGAGAGGCTGAGAGAGCTGCGCAGACAGCCAAAAACATCTGACAGCAGGAAGATCCATTCCTTGCGCCTCTGAATTACAGATCAACACCAACAGCAGCTCCTGCATCTAGTCCAGCACAATTCCTCATGGAAAGACAACTCAGAACTACTGTTCCAAGAACCTACTACAAAGTGGCCAGACAGGAAGAGCGCAGCCAAATCAGATAAACAGGCTAAAAGAACTTATGAACACTTTTACAACAGATGTCACACAGAGAACTGCCTTGTCTAGAACCTGGTGCCCAGAGGCGACATGTAACTGCTGATTGGGGGGTCACCGTTTAAAGGTTCAGCCACTCTCAGAACAGCTCAAGTCACCCCGTCTCCAGGCTGCCCCCTCAGCCTCACCTCCCAGATAGCAGTGGCCCCTCCCTACAGCATCCAGCTATTGCTCCTGGTTCTCCCTGCTTGGCACAGCTCGCCCAGCCTCCCTGGTCACTGGACTGGTTCAGGTCTGCCAGCAGCCATGCAGGGAGGGGGCCCAGCAGCACCATGGACCAAGCGGGGCCGGCTCTGAGTTAACAAGAAACCCATGCACAGGAGTGGGGCAACCCTCACCCCACCCCGAGCCCCTTGAGGCTGGGTGGCTTCCAGTCATGGCTTCCAAGGCCCCCTATCTGGGAGCTCCTGCAAATTTACCACCCCTTGGCCCTGGTTAAATCCACCCCAGGTCCCTGTGCGTGGCTCGAACAAACACCAGTGTAGGAATTTGCCCCCCACGCCTGGTCCCCTTGGCCTGGCTAGAGGGCCGCTGTGGGTCAACAGCAGTGTGAGCTGGGCCCGCAAAGCGGGAGGACAAACTACACCCTCCCCCCCTTCGCTCTTTGAATCTTTCCTCATCACTCCCTCTCTGCCACCCCTGTCCTGGCGCTGCTCTGCCCTGAGCGTTCCCCCTTGGCTGACACAGGTGTGTGCTGATGTCAGTGTGCCCAGAGCTGGCTGTGAGAGTCCAGGGGCAGTCTCACCCCACCTTACTGCTCTCCCTGGCCAAGAAGTTACCAGGCCAGCCCCTCAACTGGTGGAAAACTGCATCTCTATTGCCTTCAATGGCGCTATGCCCATGAGACTCTGGCCCCAGCTGTGGCTGTATGGCTGAGGGTGAGTTACCAATACCAATACCCCCTGCAGGGCAGACATCTCTGGCTGGGTGAGAATGACTGTCACAGCGTCTCCTCCCCACGTCGTCTCTTGCAGGTGTCCAGCAGGCTCCGGGTGCTCTCCATCACCCTCTTTAAACACCTGCTGGAGCTTGTAAGGGGGCTCAACAGGAGGCGAATGAAGGAGCCTGTGCTCCAGAGCCTGGTCCCGCTGCTCCTCCTCGTGCATGATGAGTGTCCCAACGTGTCCCAGGTGAGGCCACGAGCTGGAGCTTGCAGCGGATACCGTTACAGAGTGACCAGTAATTTGTTTTGAGGGGGCAACATGTGACACCCCCTCTTTAAAGGGTCTTGCTGACAGAGGGCAGGTGCTCAGTCCTGTGACAGTCAGGCGCTCAAAATCACTTGAACGTTGAGTGCAGTAGCGCCATGACCATGGCGCCCCACCCAACTGCTGAGTCTTCCCTGCATCCTCTGAGCCCAACACTCCCCCCCTCTGCAGCCAGGCTGAGAGATTGGGTGGTGGGAGGGGTCGCCTCACCACTCCTACAGCCACTGGCCTCCGCACCATCCCTGGCTGTACTGGTGGGAAGAGCACAACCCTGGCCATGGCCCCTACCAGGAGCAGGGCTACCCAGTCTCCAGATGGTGCGCAGGACCCAGTGTGCCCTTGGCCAAGCAGCCCGGACAGCCCGTACTAGACATGAGATGCCCAAGTCGCCCGCTCTCCCCCGCCCCAGGTGTCTGTGCACATGCTAGCGCTCATGGCCACCATCACTTGGGAGCCAAATGTCACCAGTACTAATGAATTCACCCTTCTACCCACCATGAGGTGGGGAACTGAGGCACAGCATGAGGCCTAGCGCCTCAAAAGTATTGATCACCCATAGGCATTAGGCACCTAAATCTCTATGCAACCCTGGGCCTAAGCAACTTGCCTGAGTTCCCGCAGGCAGAGCTGGGAATTGAGTCAGGTCTCCAGCCATTGCCTTAGCCACACCGCCGCCCTTCCGCAAGCAACCTGGGGCCGGGAAGCATTCAGCACGCATGGCCTCCCCGGCCTCCGGGTAACCAGGCTAGTGGCTTCCAGCTCCCGTAACCGTGGCCGGCTCGCCCTGGCCCCACTTGTTTTGCAGGTGTGTTGGGACAACCTCAGCAGTGCTGCAGAATTCCCGAAGTGGCACCAGCTTGGTGGCTTCATCCAGCACAAGGAAACGTGGCAAAGCTGTGACTGCCTGGTGAGGGAGCCCTCAGGTCATTCACTGCACAGCCCTCGCTGGCAGGAGCGGGGGAATCGGTGGATAGGGCACCCCCCATTGCCCAGCTCTGTGCCCACACTGAGCCCCAGCCCCGGGACCACTCCTGGCCCTGGGTGTAGTCCTTCTGTGTGATCCCCCCGGCACAGGAAGGAGGGGTGAAAACAGGACGTGCGCTCCACACACCTGGAACCCGGCCTGCGGGACGGAAAGGCCTTTAATAACCTTGTGCTCCCTTGTTCTGGTCCTAGGTGACGCGCTACAAGGGGAGAGCCAACAACTTTCTGTGCCAGACCAAGGCCTTTCTGGAGAACCCACAGGCTCCAATTAAAGAAGCGGCCATCAGTTTCATAGGTAACCACAGAGCAGGGGTCCCTTTAGCAGGGGGGCTGGATCCGGTCCCAGGCTCTCCACAGTCCCTGCCAGCAGCGAGAAGTAACCCTTGGGCTCCTGATTGTCTAATGAAGGATCAAGGGTGTCAGAAGTCCGCAGGAGCAAGCTCACCCCAAACTGCCCTGATCGGCTGATGGGCCCCCTCTAACCCCACTGCTCCCCATGCAGTCCCCATTCCCCGCCCCCCCATACCCCACCATGGGCTCTTGGTAGTGGACCCTCAAGGTGCTGTGCTCTCCTTTGGCAACCAGCCCTGTAACCATCCCTGGGGACTCACCCTTTCCCCTGGGGATTCGGGAGCGCGTCCTGGCCAGCGAGGGGTGGGGGAAGCGAGGGGTTGCTTGGAGGGTGACATTTGACACCCTTGCTGGGGATGCGGGGATGTGACGAGCTGTTTGTATGTGTAGGGCTCACTGCCCGGCAGCTGGACCAGAGGAGCCAGGACAAGCTGGATGTCATCTGCAACGGTGAGTGGTACCTGCTTTGAGCACTGAGCGCTAGGGGGATGAACGGCCCAGGGCCATGGGCTGGGTTCAATCTCCAATGCCAGCAACATGATCTCGGGTGAGAGCCACAAAGGGATGCAAAATGTAGATCCCCAAACCCCTGATCAGCTGCCCCTTCACCCTGTCATGTCTGCTGGTTAGCATATGCCAGGCACTTAGCCCTGACCTCAGAGCTGCGGCCTGGCAGATCCCCAAACTGGGCCTGAGCTGGCTGGCCTTCGCAGATGATTGCCCCCCCCCCCAAAACACAGCCGAGGTGGGGTGCTGCCTCCCCCCTTGCACTCACTAGCCCAGTGTTTGGAGCAGTCACCTCCACGTGGGGTGCCTGGGGTGAAGCCACTGCTCCAAATGAGGCCGAGGTGACGTCCGGTCACCTACCTCCTTGCTGCGTGCCCGGACCCCTGGGCAGCGCAGGGCAGAGCAGCATCTCCACATTTGTTGGCGAATGGGGGAGGGGGGGAGTGATATAGCTCAGACTTCTCACTCCCAGAGCAGGTTCACAGCTGGGCCTCCCAACCAGAGCTAGAGAATCACAGAATCATAGAGTATCAGGGTTGGAAGGGACCTCAAGAGGTCATCCAGTCCAACCCCCTGCTCAAAGCAGGACCAATTCCCAACTAAATCATCCCAGCCAGGGCTTTGTCAAGCCGGGCCTTAAAAATCTCCAAGGAAGGAGACTCAACCACCTCCCTAGGTAACGCATTCCAGTGCTTCACCACCCTCCTAGTGAAATAGTGTTTCCTAATATCCAACCTGGACCTCCCCCACTGCAACTTGAGACCATTGCTCCTTGTTCTGTCATCTGCCACCACTGAGAACAGCCGAGCTCCATCCTCTTTGGAACCCCCCTTCAGGTAGTTGAAGGCTGCTATCAAATCCCCCCTCATTCTTCTCTTCTGGAGACTAAACAATCCCAGTTCCCTCAGCCTCCCCTCAGAAGTCATGTACTCCAGACCCCTAATCATTTTTGTTGCCCTCCGCTGGACTCTTTCCAATTTTTCCACATCCTTCTTGTAGTGTGGGGCCCAAAACTGGACACAGTATTCTAGATGAGGCCTCCCCAATGTCGAATAAAGGGGAACGGTCACGTTCCTCAATCTGCTGGCAATGCCCCTACTTATACAGCCCAAAATGCCATTAGCCTTCTTGGCAACAAGAGCACACTGTTGACTCATATCCAGCTTCTCGTCCACTGTGACCCCTAGGTCCTTTTCTGCAGAACTGCTGCCTAGCCATTCGGTCCCTAATCTGTAGCAGTGCCTGGGATTCTTCCATCCTAAGTGCAGGACTCTGCACTTGTCCTTGTTGAACCTCATCAGGTTTTTTTTGGCCCAGTCCTCTAATTTGTCTAGGTCCCTCTGTATCCGATCCCTACCCTCTAGTGTATCTACCACGCCTCCTAGTTTAGTGTCATCTGCAAACTTGCTGAGAGTGCAGTCCACACCATCCTCCAGATCATTAATGAAGCTATTAAACAAAACCAGCCACAGGACCGATCCTTGGGGCACTCCGCTTGAAACCGGCTGCCAACTAGACATGGAGCCATTGATTACTACCCGTTGAGCCCGACGATCTAGCCAGCTTTCTATCCACCGTACAGTCCATTCATCCAGCCCGTACTTCTTTAACTTGGCGGCAAGAATACTGTGGGAGACCGTATCAAAAGCTTTGCTAAAGTCAAGGAATAACACATCCACTGCTTTCCCCTCATCCACAGAGCCAGTTATCTCATCATAGAAGGCAATTAGGTTAGTCAGGCACAACTTCCCCTTGGTGACTCCAAGCTGACTGTTCCTGATCACTTTCCTCTCCTCTAAGTGTTTCAGAATTGATTCCTTGAGGACCTGCTCCATGATTTTTCCAGGGACTGAGGTGAGGCTGACTGGCCTGTAGTTCCCCGGATCCTCCTTCTTCCCTTTTTTAAAGATGGGCACTACATTAGCCTTTTTCCAGTCATCCGGGACCTGCCCCGATCGCCATGAGTTTTCAAAAATAATGGCTAATGGCTCTGCAATCTCATCTGCCAACTCCTTTAGCACCCTCGGATGCAGCGCATCCGGCCCCACGGACTTGTGCACGTCCAGTTTTTCTAAATAGTCCCGAACCACTTCTTTCTCCACAGAGGGCTGGTCACCTTCTCCCCATATTGTGCTGCCCAGTGCAGCAGTCTGGGAGCTGACCTTGTTCGTGAAGACAGAGGCAAAAAAAGCATTGAGTACATTAGCTTTTTCCACATCCTCAGTCACTAGGTTGCCTCCCTCATTCAGTAAGGGGCCCACACTTTCCTTGACTTTCTGCTTGTTGCTAACATACCTGAAGAAACCCTTCTTGTTACTCTTAACATCTCTTGCTAGCTGCAACTCCAAGTGTGATTTGGCCTTCCTGATTTCACTCCTGCATGCCTGAGCAATATTTTTATACTCCTCCCTGGTCATTTGTCCAATCTTCCACTTCTTGTAAGCTTCTTTTTTGCGTTTAAGATCAGCAAGGATTTCACTGTTTAGCCAAGCTGGTCGCCTGCCATATTTACTATTCTTTCTACACATCGGGATGGTTTGTTCCTGCAACCGCAATAAGGTTTCTTTAAAATACAGTCAGCTCTCCTGGACCCCTTTCCCCTTCATGTTATTCTCCCAGGGGATCCTGCCCATCTGTTCCCTGAGGGAGTCAAAGTCTGCTTTTCTAAAGTCCAGGGTCCGTATTCTGCTGCTCTCCTTTCTTCCTTGTGTCAGGATCCTGAACTCGACCATCTCATGGTCACTGCCTCCCAGGTTCCCATCCACTTTTGCTTCCCCTACTAATTCTTCCCTGTTTGTGAGCAGCAGGTCAAGAAAAGCTTTGCCCCTAGTTGGTTCCTCCAGCACTTGCACCAGGAAATTGTCCCCTACACTTTCCAAAAACTTCCTGGATTGTCTGTGCACCGCTGTATTGCTCTCCCAGCAGATATCAGGGTGATTAAAGTCTCCCATGAGAACCAGGGCCTGCGATCTAGCAACTTCTGCTAGTTGCCAGAAGAAAGCCTCATCCACCTCATCCCCCCGGTCTGGTGGTCTATAGCAGACTCCGACCACGACATCACCTTTGTTGCTCACACTTCTCAACTTTATCCAGAGACTCTCAGGTTTTTCTGCTGTTTCATACCGGAGCTCTGAGCAGTCATACTCCTCTCTTACATACAAGAATGGCTGAGCTCCCTCCTCGGCATTTCCTGGAGGGCAGCAGGGCACCTAAAGTTCGGCATAGCCTAACAATGTCCAAGCCCCCTTTGTGACTCTCCCCCTCTCTGGACCTAAGTGCCCATCTGTGCATTGGGGGGAAGGCGGAGGGTAAATACAGGCAGGGATGAGGTGCTCAGATACTGCAGCGACGGGGCAGTCCTAGAAATAGTGAGTGAATGGGGTTCATTGGGACTTCTTGCCTGTGTCTGGAGGCTCCCCCATTTGTGGAGGGCAGCAGGGATGTTTAGTGAGGGTTGCTGGTTGTTCCTGCTAGTCCCCTGCCTCCCGCCTCCCAGCCTGCTTGTCACAGGCCAAGAGGTACAGCGCTGGCTTGGTCTGCTGGGGCTCTCCAGAGCGCTGTGGCTCTGACCTCCATTTCCTTCCTTTCAATCTTAGACCTCAAAGGCTTGCAGCAGGACAGCAACTCCTCGGTCCAAAGCCTGGCTTCTCAGACCATCCTCATCCTGGAGGAGTTCAAGAACCACCCTCCAGCCCGCTGCAGCCTACGGACATTCTTTCATAGGATAACAAGAATGTGCACTAAGAAGAGCCCGGTCATTGAAGCTGCCCAGCTGCCCTAGATCTGAGAAAAGCCAGCCTCCCTTCCCTGGGAGATTCGTACCAGACCATGGCTTCTTCCCCATTGGCTGCCTGCCCTGCGCAGCCATGTGAGTAGTTAACTGCTCGATAGCTTTCATCACCATGTACTTTTTGACAGGTTTCCCTGCAGTGTGTAGCATTTACATCCCGCCCTCCGTCCCCGTTTCCGGTCATGTATGTTTTTGGCACCGTCGGCCATTTTGAAATTTATTTTGTATTATTTTTCTGTGTTTGGCCGGGGGAAGGTTGGTTTTTTTTTTTTTTTTTATAATGGAGATATCCTATCTCCTAGAACTGGAAGGGACCTTGAAAGGTCATCGAGTCCAGCCCCCTGCCTTCACTAGCAGGACCAAGTACTGATTTTGCCCCAGATCCCCAAGTGGCCCCCTCAAGGATTGAACTCACAACCCTGGGTTTAGTAGGCTAATGCTCAAACCCACTGAGCTATCCCTCCCCCCCAATTTTTAAAATTAATGGAGATATCCCATCTCCTAGAACTGGAAGGGACCTTGAAAGGTCATTGAGTCCAGCCCCCTGCCTTCACTAGCAGGACAAAGTACTGATTTTGCCCCAGATCCCTAAGTGGCCCCCTCAAGGACTGAACTCACAACCCTGGGTTTAGCAGGTCAATGCTCAAACCACTGAGCTATCCCTCCCCCAAGCTATCCCTTGTGTGCCTGTGTTTTGACATATTTAGAGAAAAAGTATGAATGAGTAAAAAGAGAGACTGTAAGGGGTTCACGGCTCCCTCCCCGTCCATCTGGGCGGGAGACCACGCCCTTTGCTATGATAGTTCTGGGTACTTTGGTTCAGGGGAAAATTAGCTCAGTGTTAATGGTCCTAGCCTGCAGTCAGGCCAAGTAATGGTAGAGAGACTGTTTGCCCAGGGCCCTCAATCAGGGCAGGGCAGCAATTGAGTAGGGGCTCTGGCCTACGGTCAGGCAGGTAGAGCACCAGAAGGTCCATTTGCCTGGCCCTTGATCAGGGCGGGGCAGCAAGCAAGTAGGGGGGCTCTGGCCTACAGTCCGGCAGAGCTGTCGCAGTCTAGGGGAGGTTAGCTCTCTGGTGGGAGAGTCAGCACAACTGTCTGTCGTCTGGATTCAGGCGGGTGCCAGACCAATGCAGGCCTCCTGACAACCAGGTGGGGAGGCTACCACTCCTGACGTTGGGGTGGTGGGGGTAGAAGAACTCAGGCCCTCCCGCTCCACTGCGTCCAAGCCCAGGGCCCTAACTGCGGTGGAGTTGTCCGCCACTGGGTCAGTGGCAAAAGTCCAACTGCAACATGCTGGCCGGCTTGTAGTCAATAACACAGCTGAATCCGATTTGGCTTCCCTGGGCTTCTTCCTACACTCGATTCCATGTGTACATGGGTTCCAGGGTTGTTGTTTGCTTCGCTGGGGTAGACGGCTAGTGGCAGCTCTGTCAGCCCCTCTGGGTCTCTGTCAGGATAGCTGTCTCCGTTAGGTCTGCGGTCACGCAGTGGGGAAGAGACGTCCTGCTCCTCTGGCAGCTCTCTCCCGACTGAGCTGGAGGACCAGCCTTTTATAGTTCCGCTTCCTGTCCCGCCCTTCTGCTTCCGGTGGGGTGGCCGCGGAAGTCCCGGTTCTGCCCAACACGGGGCATTCATGGCTCTCTCCCTGTCTGTCAGGGCGGGAGACCACGCCCCCTCGCTACAGAGGCCTTAAAGGAAAGGAGTTTTAAAAAAAGAAAGATTGGTTAGGCTTAGAGGAAAAAAGGAAAGAAAGGTTATTTTAAATAGAAGAAAGAGGGGAAACAAGAGAAAGCAACAAGAGAGAGGAGTTTGTTTTATAGAATAGCAAGAATGTGGTAAAAGGTTATTTTTGTTGGGACTAAAAAATAATAAGAGTAAAAAAATTGAAATAAATTTTAAAAAGTAAAGGCTAATTAAATAAAAGAGGGAAATATAAAGGAAGGTTGAGAAGGTTGAGTGAAAGAAATCACATGGCAGAAAAATTAGCAAGAGATCCTGTGTCAGTGACACAGGGCTGTGTAAAGTACAGAAAACAGCAAGAGATAGAGAGATCCTTTTTTGTTAGTAAGCAGAAAACAGAGCTGTGCAAAAGAGAGAAAATTCCTTACCATTTCCCGCCGTTGTTTGGCCATCGTGAACCGAGCAGCAAAGTTTCCACTGCAAACTCTGCTCTCCCGTTCTTGCATCGCTAGCAAATGTCTCCATGTTGTCGGTGCTGGACTCCAGTGGAAGCTACAGAAGGCAACCATTTCCCGCCGTTGTTCGGCCATTGTGAACCTAGCAGCACAGCTTCCGCCACAAACTCTGCTCCCCCATTCTTGCATCGCTAGCAAATTTCTATATGTTGTCAGTGCTGGGCTCATGTGGAAGCTACAGAAGGCAACCATTTCCCGCCTTTTATCGGCCATCTTGAACCCAACAGCTCTCCTACGTTTTGCGCCATTTTTCCAGGATTACCCATGCAGGCGCCATAGCACGGCAAGTATGGAGCCCGCTCAGATCGCCGGTGCAGTCTTGACCATTGTAAATACCTCGCACATTATCCAGCAGTATGTGCAGTATCTGCAAAAACAGGTGAAGAAGCAACGACAGCGCGATTACTATACTGATGAGGACATGGACACCTACGTTCCTAGAAGCACGGCATGTGGCGATTGGGAGATCATGGTGGCGTTGGGCCAGGTTCATGCCATGAAATGCCGATTGTGGGCCCGGGAAACAAGCACAGACTGGTGGGACCGCATAGTGTTTCAGGTCTGGGATGATTCCCAGTGGCTGCGAAACTTTCGTATGCATAGGGCCACTTTCATGGAACTTTGTGACTTGCTGTCCCCTGCCCTGAAGTGGAAAGACACCAAAATGAGAGCAGCCCTCACAGTTGAGAAGCGAGTGGCCATAGTACTGTGGAAGCTTGCAACGCTCGACAGCTACCGGTCAGTCAGGAATCAGTTTGGAGTGGGCAAATCTACTGTGGGAGCTACTGTGCTGCAAGTAGCCAACACAATCAGTGACCAGCTGCTATCAAGGGTAGTGACTTTGGAAAATGTGCAGACCATTGTGGATGGCTTTAATGCTCTCAGTTTCTCTAACTGTGGCAGGGTGATAGACGGAACGCATATCCCTATCTTGGCCCCGGCACACCAGGGCAGCCAGTACGTAAACCGTAAGGGGTACTTTTCCATGGTGCTGCAAGCACTGGTGGATAGCAAGGGACATTTCACGGATATCAACATGGGATGGCCGAGAAAAGTGCATGACGCTCGCATCTTCAGGAACTCTGGTCTGTTTGAACAGCTGCAGGAAGGGACTTACTTCCCAGACCAGAAAATTACTGTTGGGGATGTTGAAATGCCTATAGTTATCCTCGGGGACCAAGCCTACCCCTTAATGCCCTGGCTCATGAAGCCGTACACAGGCACCCTGGACAGTAATAAGGAGCAGTTCAACTATAGGCTGAGCAAGTGCAGGTTGGTGGTAGAATGTGCTTTTGGACGTTTGAAAGCGCGCTGGCGCAGTTTACTGACTCGGTTAGATCTCAGCACAACCAATATTCCAGTTGTAATTGCTGCTTGTTGTGTGCTCCACAATATCTGTGAGAGTAAGGGGGAGACGTTTATGGCGGGGTGGGAGGTTGAGGCAACTGGTCTGGCGGCCAATTTCGCACAGCCAGACAACAGGACAATTAGAAGAGCGCAGCAGGGCGCGCTGCGCATCTGAGAAGCTTTGAAAGACAGTTTCATGACTGGCCAGGGTACGGTGTGACAGTTGTGTTTGTTTATCTTGAAGTTACCCGCCCCCTATATATATGAAAGGAAATAACATCACAATTGTTTAAAACCATTGTTTATTACTTGTTGCACAACACATTGAGAGAAATAAGAAGGTAGATGGGGGGGGGGTTGGGTTATGGGGGTGGAGGAGGAGGGAAGGACAAGTCCAGAAACCAAATCAAAAGTTCGCATATGCCAGCTTTCTGCTACTTGGGTGATCCTCTGGGGTTGAGTGTGTGGGTCCCCATAGCCTCCCCCCTCGTGTTCTTGGGCGTCTGAGTGAGGAGGCTATGGAACTTGGGGAGGAGGGAGGGTGGTTAAACAGGGGCTGCAGTGGCAGTCTGTGGTCTTGCTGCCTTTCCTGTATTAGATCCACCATACAGTGCAGCATGTCAGTTTGCTCCCCCATGAGCTTGACCACAGCGTCCTGCCTGCTCTCATCACATGCGTCCCTCCTCTCTTCGTGTTCCTGTAATGCTTTATGGGACTCCGCAATTGTTTGCCACCACGCATTCAGCTGGGCCCTATCAATGCTGGAGGACTGCATGAGCTCGGCGAACATGTTGTCCTGAGTTCGTTTTTTCCACCTTCTAATCTGGACCAGCCTCTTGGATGGAGTAGATAGGGGCCACGTTGAAACGTCTGCACCTGTGGGAGGAGAAAAAGGGAGGGTAATATTTTAAAAGATACATTTCAGAGAACAAAGGACACACTGTTTCTCAGTGAAACGGGCAATTCATAGTACACAGCACATCATACATGGCCGGGCAACAGAATTTAGCTTGCAGCCAGCCACGGTAAGCCCTAGGGGCATGCGGGGTTCTGCTTCTTCCGCATTCATTTCAATGCTTTCAAACTGCCGGGCCCCCTTTCCCATAGCAAGCAATGCCTGGTGGGTTTGCAATATAAAAGGAGGGCCTGCGGGCTCTCTGGGATGATCGCTTCACACAACCCCCCGCTCCCCTCCCGCACTCACCGCATGGCTCCAACGAGGCTCTGAGCAGGGATGAGCCCTTTAAACTAAATGCGAGCAGCCCAGCGTGGCTGTGTTTCCCCCCAGCCCCCCACTGCGTGGCTCTGATCAGGGTCACTCACCAGAAGTACCTTCTCCAGGGTCATGGTCTGAGAGTCTGCCTTGGGAGTTGGGGGGTGGGCTATTGGCTCCTGCATTAAGAATAGTTCCTGGGTAGGGGTGAAAACGGATTCCCCACTTGCCGCCTGTGCACTGTCCTCCTCCTCCTCTTCGTCCTCCAATAACTCATCCTCCTCGCTCCGTTCAACTCCCCCCTTGGAGGTATCCACGGACATTGGTGGGGTGCAGCTCACAGTAGAAGCGGCATGTATGGGGATGTGACCCAGAGCGCCCATTCGCCTCCCTGGCTTATTGGTATGCTTGCCTGAGTGCCTTGATTTTTGTACGACACTGCTCTGTGTCCCTGGAGTAGCCTCTTTCCGTCATGGCTCTGGAGACTTTAGCGTACGTATTTGCATTCCTTTTTTTGGAACGTAGTTCTACCATAACAGAGTCATCTCCCCAACATGCAATGAGATCCAGTACCTCCCGTTCGGACCATGCTGGAGTTCGTCTGCGAATCCGGGACTGCATGATCTCCTGTGATGGTGGACTCTGCATGGTCGCCTGTGATGGTGGACTGTGCTGCTGGTCACCTGTGCTGCTGGTGACCAAACAGGAAATGAAATTCAAAAGTTCCCGGGGGTTTTCCTGCCCACTGGGCTAGTGCATCGGAGTTGAGAGTGTTGTCCAGAGCGGTCACAAGGGAGCATTCTGGGATAGCTCCCGGAGGCCAATAACGTCGAATTGCGTCCACAATACCTTTAACCTGGGATTGCGATCTCGATTGAAGCACTACTCCACTTGCCAAGGTGGAGTACAGAAATCGGATTAAAGAGCCCTTTAAATCGAAGAAAACGGTTTGATCGTGTGGACGGAATGATTTTTTTTCGAATTAACTCAGCTAATTCCGAAATAAACGACTAGTGTAGACCAGACCTGAGAGAGGGAGAGTATAGAAAACAGCAAGAGATCCTTTTGGCTTAGTGAGAGAAGGAAAGTATAGAAAGCTGAAGGGAGGGCGGGGGGGTGGGGGTGGGGAAGAGAACTTACCTTTGCGGCTGCCCCCGGGAAAAGAGAGAGCTCCCAAGGCTCACAGCCCACA
>NW_027053765.1:0-22493 GCF_011386835.1 Chrysemys picta bellii | reverse complement strand
TGCAGTTAATCCTAAGTAACGGGCTGGGAAATGGATAAAACATTAAGGCTGATGGGAGAAAAGGACATTGTATCTATAGGTTTCAGCATGGTAGCCATGTTAGTCTGTATCAGCAAAAACGAGGAGTCCTTGTGGCACCTTAGAGACTAACAAATTTATTTGGGCATAAGTTTTCGTGGGCTAAAACCCACTTCATCAGATGCATGGAGTGGAAAATACAGTAGTAGGTGTATGTATGTGTGTATGGTACACAAAGATGGGAGTTGCCTTAGCAAGTGGGGGGTCAGTGCTAACGAGACAATTCAATTGAAGTGGAAGTGGGCTATTCTCAACAGTAGAATACCAAGGGAGGAAAAATCACTTTTGTAGTGGTAATGAGGTCAATGTAAACAGGGTGGCCCATTTCAAACCATTGACAAGAAGGTGTGAGTATCAGCAGGGGGAAATTAGTTTTTGTAGTGACTCCTCCACTCCCAGTCTTTATTCAGGCCTAGTTTGATGGTATCCAGTTTGCAAATTAATTCCAGTTCTGCAGTTTCTCATTGGAGTCTGTTTTTGAAGTTTTTTGTTGAAGAATTGCCACTTAAGTCTGAGTGTCCTGGGAGATTGAAGTGTTCTCAGACTAGTTTTTGAATGTTATAATTCTAGACGTCTGATTTGTGTCCATTTATTCTTTTGCGTAGAGACTGTGTGGTTTGGCCAGTGTACACGGCAGAGGGGCATTGCTGGCACATGATGGTTTATGTGACATTATGGGCTGAAGTGTCACCAGTTTGAATCTGGAAACTGCTCCCCTCCCCTGTGGCCATGTTACATCAGCAGCAATCAGGGGCAAGGGGTTAACTGACTGGGCTCTAAGGCTGGCCAATCGGAGAGTGAGGTGACTCTCTCCTGAAGCTATTGACACAGCCCATGCAGAAGGGGAGGTTTAGCAACAAGCAGGCTGTGGAGAGGAGACCCTGGAGGACTCTGCAGCACAAATGGCATTTGTAGCTGCTGCTGGTGGTACCTTTTGTGGGGGGAGAGGCAGAGAAGTGATGGGCTTTCCCTGTGCTAGATTCAGGAAGGAGCAGTGACTGCCCAATACAAAGGGCTATTAGCTGAATTGCCCAAAATAATGTCTCTGAAAAACCAGTTCTGTCCTGTCTCCAGAGGACCCTGCTTAATACTTGCCAAGTTTATTTAGGGTTCATGAAAAGGGGTTTCCCTGACCCAGGTGGAGCTCAGGGCTCTGTGGGGGGAGGGGCATGGGGACCCAGGTGGAGCCTCCAGGGCCAAGGTGAAAGCCTATTGACAGCTTCCTGGAACCCAGCAGCAGTGCAGAATGTAACTCCTGGAAGTTAACCCTGACGTTGGCTGCTTTCTCCAAACCTCCACTTGAACCCCTTCCTCCAGCAGCCCCTGCTACTTGGTGGCTACCATTCCATCACACAGAATACCAGAGCTGGGAGAACTTTCTGCCTCCTGCACCTTCTTATACTGTTGCCAGACTTCAGACTCCCCAAAGACAATCACTCCCCCAAACCAGGGATGTCTTTAATAGTTCTTGCTCCAGATCTAACCAGCCTATTACCTAAATTCTTCAAAAAGAAAGTGTATTGACGTACACTAGCCCAATCTTCCTGAGAGCTCGATTCCATGCTAAAGGGCTGAGATTCTACAGTGCAGCGATGTCCCTCTTCTTAATTTGTGTTGGCATTTGAACTTCAGAACTATTCTGATTTACAGCTTTGAACAGAGCTGGTATCTCAATGCTTTGCACTCTGTAATTGCAGGCTTTGGATGTCCTGGGGATTCTCCTTCTGTACCTTGTTTACAGACAATAACAAACACTATTTGTCTCTAGCCTCTGTTTACCAGAAGCTGGGAATGGACAACAGGGGATGGATCGTGTGATGATGCCTGTTCTGTTCATTCCCTCTGAAGCACCTGGCATTGGCCACTGTTGAAAGACAGGATACTGGGGTAGCTGACAATTGGTCTGTGCCCGTGTGGCCATTCCTAGGTTTTTATTGTAAAACTCCATCTATGGCAGGTGCATTTGTCTCCCCTCCCCTCCACGCCCCTCGTCCTCTCTTACCAGTGACACTTCTAGCAGCACAACCTACTTGTGCCCGGTCGCTCTCTCCTTTGGCTGCCTTGAGCCAGGCACTATTTACCTCATTTATTGGGAGTCAGAGAGTCTGAGGTGTGGAAACTTCTTTCAAGTATAGCCCTGACTGTGTGATCGTCAGCTTTGTTTTCTGTATCAGAGGGGTAGCCCCGTTAGTCTGGATCTGTAAAAAGCAACAGAGAGTCCTGTGGCACCTTATAGACGAACAGACGTATTGGAGCATAAGCTTTCGTGAGTGAATACCCACTTCATCAGATGCATGCGTCTGACGTGGTGGGTATTCACCCACGAAAGCTCATGCTCCAATACGTCTGTTCGTCTATAAGGTGCCACAGGACTCTCTGTCGCTTTTGTTTTCTTTGACTCACAGAAAACTCCCTGAACAAGTTGGCTTTGCTGTCTGCCAAGCAATACTGGCATTTCTCTCCTTTTAACCCCACACGCCATGTGTATTTGCTGCCACCAAATTACTGGGAATTAACAAGCCTCTCAGGCCAGCCCCGTTGGTGTATATTTACTCCACTAAAATGTAAAATTCTACCCCAAACATTTTGCAAATGGAAGATGGTTAGAGTCTGGCACACCACTCTAGGTTTGATTGACATTGGCCAAGTGTCTCATAGTTTTTTCTGGTCTGCACTGCAGGTTCCTCCTTTTGTCTGGGATTCATCCTTCTGGAGCCAAGGGCAATTCTTTGGAATCAGAAATGTGTGGAGCTAAGGGTGTTCTGATTTTGCTTTTGGTTGGAAGTGGGCAGAGTAATTCCTGGGGAAAAACATCCCTCCAGGACTATTTCACCTGGAAGCAGGACAGAACAAAAGACTCCACCAGAGCACAGTGCAATCCCAGATGAGACAGAGACAATGGGACCTAGTTCTGAAGGTTTAATGAGAGAGAAGAGAGGAAATTGGAAAACTTGGGGAAATATATTCACTGTCCTACCATGAACCCTTCATTCTAATGGCTGTGGGAAGGGCACCCATGTATCCCATTCCTCACAAGTACAAGCCAATAGTTATCCAACTCATCCTAAAAATGACCACCCTGTCATTAGCCCAATATCAGACAATGCATTCCATTCTGGGAGAGGGCTCTGTTAAGTCAGAATCTGATTAGGCTCCAGTCTCCTAGAGTAATAACACCTGGTTCCTATACAGTGTTTTCCATCAGAAGATCTCCAGGTGCTGTGCAAAGGAGCTCGGTGTCCTTATTCCCATGTTACAGATTCAGCAATTGAAGCACAGGGAATAAGGACACCGAGACTGTTAGAGCGCTTTCCCTTCACCCTCTCCCCGGGTTCTTGTCACGCAGACAGAAAGCAGAAGACCAGAAAGCAGAAGTGCCGGCAACGTGATGTTTATTGGGGTTAGTTTCAAGCAAACATATCCAGAGCAGGACCCTGCATGGGCAGCAGGGACAATGCCTTGACAGTGCCCCAAGACCCCTGCAGAAGGAAACTCCAGGTGGTGAGGAGGGTTGAGTTTTCTCCTGTGCTCAATTTGAACTGGGACCATAAAGAACATGGTTGCAACCAAAGTCCTGTAGTGGCACCAAATCTTGTATAAAGGGGGTCAAATGAGGTGTCTAAGACAAGGTTATGATTTGCTGGTTATGATTATGCTGTCTATATGTGTGTATCAATTTTGTAGTTGAAGTTATGAATATTGGCTCTATACTGTCTGTATTTCAAACTTATGCTATGCTTCTGGGAAACTTCCCAGACAAGTTGGTGTTAGCTCTGCCTAGCCTGCTTGATGGCCCATTAAGGACCATCAGCTATACAATGGACCCATTGAGAGAAGGCAAATACGCCTTGCAACTCAGCAAAGTATGCAGGGACTGGCCCATGTGACTCCAGACTCCATTTTGCTGTAATTTTCCACAGTAAGGACAAAGGTGTTCTTGCACCTGGAAAAGACTATAAAAGGCTGATACCTCTCCTCCATCTTGTCTTTAATCCTGCTTCTTACCTCTGGAGGGACTTTGCTACAAACTGAAGCTCTGAACAAAGGACTGAGGACCAATCCCAGCTGGGGATGGATTCCAGAGACTCGATTTAAACCTGCAGTTTATTTCATCACTGCTACAAGCCTGAACCGAGAACTTTGCCATTACTGTATGTAATTGATTCCATTTAACCAATTCTAACTCTCATCTATATCTTTTTCCTTTTATGAATAAACCTTTAGATTTTAGATTCTAAAGGATTGGCAACAGTGTGATTTGTGGGTAAGATCTGATTTGTATATTGACCTGGGTCTGGGGCTTGGTCCTATGGGATCAGGAGAACCTTTTTTCTTTTATTGGGATATTGGTTTTCATAACCATTCGTCCCCATAACTGGGGCACTGGTGGTGATACTGGGAAACTGGAGTGTCTAAGAGAATTGCTTGTGTGACTTGTGGTTAGCCAGTGAGGTGAGACCAAAGTCCTCTTTGGCTGGCTGGTTTGGTTTGCCTTAGAGGTGGAAAATCCCCAGCCTTGGGCTGTGACTCCCCTGATTTAGCAATTTGTCCTGAATTGGCACTCTCAGTTGGGTCCCGCCAGAACCGCATTGTTACAACTCACTATACCAATCATGCATTGGTTTCCTAACCACTGGGCTAAGGGATATATTGATGGAGGATCCCTTGGTTTCAGCTGTCGTATTCTGGATCAATACCAGATCATTGGAGCAGGGGACTGGGCCCTGGATTTCTCACCTCCCAGCTCAGTCCCTACCCACCAGGCTTCACAGTCACGCTCTCTGGCCCAATGAATCTTCGAGCTGTGACTCGGTGCGGGGGGAGGAATAGGAAAGGGATGCAGTGAGGTTCTGCACACTTAAAAGGAAGTGCTGCAAGACACAGCCAAGCAGAGGGACGGTTTAAGCTGTCTCCGGTCCAGGGATTGAGCGAGAGGGGAGGCTGGCAGGTCGGCACTGGAGATGGTAGGTCTAGCACCTTCTTTTACTTGGGGACGTGGCTGGCTTCACCTGCGCAGTGTTTAGGAAGGAGGGAGGCGGGCAGAGGAGCTGCTGCTCACAAGGGAGAGCTACAAGCTGGCTCCTTAGCGACAGCCCCCACCCTCCGCCCCAGACACCTCTGAGTGTGGGGACAGGGGACAGTGCCAGGAACAGAGACCCCAAATGGCCCCCAGAGCAGGTCCCTGCATGGGCAGCAGGGACGATGCCCTGACAGTGCCCCAAGACCGCTGCAGAAGGAAACTCCAGGTGGTGAGGGGGGGTTGAGTTCTCTCCTGTGCTCAACTCGCCAAGATTAATTGAAATGAGACCACCCAGCTTCAACCAGCAGAGCCCCACTGCCCAGCCCTGAGCTGTCGGGGAGCCCCCTCCCCCCCCACTGCCCAGCCCTGAGCTGTCGGGGAGCCCCCTCCCCCCCACTGCCAGCCCTGAGCTGTCAGGGGAACCCCCCCACACACTGCTGCCCAACCCTGAGCTGTTGGGGAGCCCCCTTCCCCCCACTGCCCAGCCCTGAGCTGTTGGGGAGCCCCCTCCCCCCCACTGCCAGCTGTCAG
Organism: Chrysemys picta bellii; assembly: GCF_011386835.1. Taxonomy (NCBI): domain Eukaryota; kingdom Metazoa; phylum Chordata; order Testudines; family Emydidae; genus Chrysemys; species Chrysemys picta. Next base: position 16,864 of record NW_027053765.1, on the reverse strand, counting down.
GGGAAACCCCCCCACACACTGCTGCCCAGCCCTGAGCTGTCAGGGGAAACCCCCCACCACCACCACTGCCCAGCCCTGAGCTGCCATTGGAGCCCCCTCCCCCTCCACTGCCAAGCCCTGAGCTGTCAGGGAGTCCCCTCCCCCCCACTGCTGCCCAGCCCTGAGCAGTCAGGGGAGCCCCCTCCCCGCCCACTGCCCAGCCCTGAGCTGTCGGGGAGCCCCTTCCCCCCCCACCGCTGTCCAATCTTAGCAGTCAGAGGAGCCCCCGCCCCACCACCCAGCCCTGAGCTGTCAAGAGAGTCCCCCCATGCTGCCCAGCCCTGACATACCCAGGGGAGCCCCCACCCCAGCCCTGAGTGACCAGAGAGAACCCCCCCCCACTGCCCAGCTCTGAGTGGCCAGGGAGAGCCCCCTGCTGCCCAGCCCTGAGCTGAGGAGAGCCCCCCTGCACTCCCACCCAGCCCTGAGCTGCCCAGGGAGAGCCCCCCTGCCACTGCCCCGCCCTGAGTTGCCAAGGGAGCCCCCCTGCTGCCCATCTGAACTGAGGCGAGCCCCCTCATGAACCCCTCCCCCAGCCCTGAGCTGCCAGGGGAGCCCCCTCTGCTGCACAGTCCTGACTTGCCATGGGGAGCCCCTCCCCCCACTGGTCAGCCCTGAATGCTCAGGGAGAACCCCCCGTTGCCCAGCCCTGAGTGGCCAGGGAGAGAACCCCTCCCCACCCCACAGCCCAGCCCTGAGCCGATAAGGATAGCCCCCCCCCCCCCCATGCTGTGCAATTGGGATTTCCGTCAGTCACCTGAGCTGGGAGGCTCTCTCTCCCCCAGCAAACCCATGAATATCCCCTGCACATCAGCTCGAGATCCCGACCTGGGAAGCAGAGCTAAAGGTTAAAAACCGCATGGGGGGGCTCTTCCCCGCTTTCCCCTTCCCTTCCTTTCTGCTGAGACCCGGATGAGAGGAGCAGCCAGGCCTTGCCACACCACCAGCCTAGCTTCACTGGTTCAGACCACACCCCTCCTTTCCCCCAGATCTCTGGCAAGGCTGGGCTCAGCCCCTGTTGGTAAGATGCCAGAGGGTACATCTGCACTGTGCTTTACACCCACAGCAGTGCGTCTCCCAGCCCAGGTTCGCAGAGCTCACACTATGGCCCTACACACAGCTGTGTAGACACTCGGGCTGGGGCAGGATCCTGCCCTCTGAAGCCCAGGGAGAGGAGGGGCCTGCTGGCGCAGCTTGCAGCATTTCAGGTTTAGACCCAGGGATGGTTCCCATTGTTTCTAATTCTAATATAACTCTATTACACTGGAATATTGCTCCGACTGACTGAGCTGCTCAGCTGTTTATCTGATTTATGGACAAAAACTGCCTCCATCCTCTGCGCTGAACTCACGACACTGACCGACAACATCTCACACTCATACTCGCGTTCTCCGGGACGTTCATTAACAACCTGTTGTGGAGATGATGTTGCTAAATCGAATCACTTGCCTTAAATTCCAACGGTTCCTTCTTCCCCTGTGGAGACTGGCAGCTCTTCCCTCTGAGATTCTGCATTTTATCTGCATGGTAAATGGGAGCTAATCAGAGACAGTGTCTGTGTCAGCCAGGTGTGTACAACAGTGTCTGTTTCAGCTCAGTGTGTAAATATGCCTGGACCTGCCTGCTGTGAAGCACAGAGGGGTTTATGGACATGTTTTTCTGACCCCCAGGGCAGCGCCGGAGGACTCTGCTCCAGTCCAAGGGCTTGGGGATGTGGCTGGAATGTCACCCGACTCCTGTGCTTTGCTGCCATTAGCTGGGGTAAGCTTTCCTGCAGCTCTTTGATGGCCTGCCGCTGCCCCTGCCAGGGGAGAATTCACAGACGTATCCCTGGGAAAGCCCTGGGAGGGGAGTGGCATTGTTGTCGCACCATCAGTCACTCCTGGTCTAACCAGGGACATTTCACTGCCAGGCCCATTGAAACCGTTTCATTTGGGCCAGAATTCCCACCTGGGGGTGATTATTTAGGGACCTAAATCCTATTCCTCCTAATCTCTTCTCTTGACTTTTGGCCCCTCCTGTATCCCAGAAAGCAGTAGAGTCCCTAGCAATTACTTGAGAAACACGGCCCCCTGAGGCTGAGGGAGCCAGGCGCTTCCACCCTAGTTACAATGGAGAGGCCTTCACATGGGCCTGCACGGCTTCCCAAGACAGCTCACAGTTCCCCAGCCAGGCCAGGGGCTGGATGAACTCCTCCGTACAGGCGTGGTCCAAGCCAGCCCTCCCCTCTGCAAGTGCTTCCCTGGGCCTGCTGACTGCATTGAGAAAGTCCCAATCCCATTTCCAGCACTGGCACCAGCAGCAGTGCGAGTTTTGGTGCAGACAGAGTGCAGGGGGTTGGCACCTGTCGTGGATTAGAGGGTCTGGGCCATGCCCCAGCCTTTAAACCAGGCCATGGGAGTAACCCCTTTAGTGTGCCAGACTTCCAAGGGCAGGCCACGTGACTATTACTGCACACACTACAGAAAAACCTACTTTAAAAGAACATTGTTAACGTTTCAAAGTCAAGCACTGATACCTTAGGGAATGCCAGAACCCTTGCCTCGCTGAGTGCACTGGATGGGATGGACCTACGCTAGGGAATGAACGCAGGTTGTACACTGAGAAAAGCTGTTGTCTGTAGGAGCCCTACCCCATCTGTTGCAGGAGCTGGAAGGTGTGATGAATGAGGTGGGGGGTGCAAGAAGAGAAAGGATGGTTTCAAGGGTAAGGCTGTTGACTGCCGCCCTGGAGAATTGGATTCTATCCCTGCCTCTGCCCCAGAGTTGCCATGTGGTGCTGGGCAAGTCACTTAAACCAAACTTTTCCCAGGTGGCCACTGAATGTGTGTTCCTCACTTTCTGGGTGCTCAAATGGAGACCCTGGGGTCTGATTTGCAGAAGTGCTGAGCGCTCACAGCTGCAACTGAAGTCAATGGGAGCAGTGCTCTGAACATAGTGCTTTAGAATGCTAAATACTCCAGAAAATCAGGTCCTCGGGGTCTCAAATGCAGATACACAATGTATATCCGCGGGTGCGGATATCTGTGGCTATAAAGCGGATCTCCACGGATTCGCAGGGCTCTAGTGACAGCGAGTGAGACCCGCAGGGCCATGGCCAACGACTGGGCCAGGAACCGCAGAGGCGAAAGAAGCAGCATGTCGGGCTGTCGTCGCAGGAGCCAGAACCCAGCCCAGGCAGCTCCTCCGGCATGGCTGTACCTCCGCCAGCCCTGCCAGCGGGGCGGGCACTAGACTGACTGGCAGCTGTCTCTGGTCACACTAGTGTGTGCAAGCGGTGTCTCCTGACCGGGAGCATGTGCGCCTGTCTCACTCGTTGTCACTAGAGCCCTGCATGTCTGCAGTATCTGCTTTAGATCCATGGATATCCGCATCTATGGAGATAATTATGTGTCCGCGCAGGGCTCTACTCAAATGGGACACCCAAAATTACTTCCGGCCTTAATCTCTCTAGTCCAGCTCCTCAAAGGTATTTAGGCACCTAACTTGCAATAAAGTCAATGGCTGTTAGGTGCCTAAATACCTTTGAGAACCAGTGCCTCTATGCCTCTGTTCCCATCTGTGAAATGGGGCTAATACCGCCCTCTCATCTCCCAGGGCTGTTGTGAGTATAAACTCATTCATGTCTGTGAAGCACTCAGATACTGGCATGATGAGCGCTATAGAAAAGCCTTTGGGGAAATGAATAATTCTGTTTTCAGAGCAGGGTTTGTATAATGTGCAGTGTTTGTATAATGTGCAGTAAATAAGGCTGGGGTGGGGGAGGAGCAGTCACACATTGACCAGTGAGGAGAAAACACACTATTGAATAGCTCCTCATTCAGTGAGCACTGTCCATCCTCTGCACCGAGGGAGGCAGAGGACCCATGGAAAAATAGTACATTATCATGCCATTAAAGACTATACCATTGTGCATGCGCACAAGGGAGCTGAACTCAGTTACATGGGCAACCTTAATTGTGGCATTTCCTAACGTTTGAGCGCTTGACTTTGCAACCTAAATAATGTTCTTTTAATGCAGTTCCTTTGTGTGTGATATAAGATATAGTCTGGTGTCACCCATCGATAGTCAACTCATAGCTCTGTCACTGACTGTCACACAACTTTGCCTGTTTTTACTCTTTCCAACAGTGCTAGTGACTCAGGTGGAAGTGGGAGCCTGGACCTACCATTATGGTAACAAATCTGATTACTCCTGGGAGCTGGCCAGAAACTTTTGCAGGTCATTCTACACTGACCTCGTAGCAATCCAGAACCAGGGGGAAATTGCTTATCTCAACAATGCCTTACCCCACCATAGAGCATACTACTGGATTGGGCTATGAAAAATAAACAATGTCTGGACGTGGGTTGGCACCAACAAGGCCCTGACGAAGGAGGCTGAGAACTGGGCTAACAAGGAACCCAACAATAAAGGGAAAAACCAAGACTGTGTGGAGATTTACATAAAGAGGGATCGTGATGGTGGAAGATGGAATGATGAGAACTGCCAAAAGAAAAAGAGGGCGCTGTGTTACCAAGGTAACCACCCCACCACTGTCATTCTCTCTGGAAGTGTGGGTCTGTCTAACACGTGTAGGGCTGGGGAGAGTTGCTGGATTGACAGCTCTGGAGAAATAAGTCCCTAATTGTTCATAGAAGAGTGTCAATGGCCCGGCCGCCTCCCATGCCCCCTCGTGGTCTGAGGTTGCTCCGCAAGCCACTCTCGCCTCGCCTGGCGGGAGTCTTTCCCTACTGCCTGGAGTCTGTTCTCCCTGGCTCTCAGCCTTCTTCAGCCCTCTGGCTCGGGCTTCCTTCCAGGCCCAAACCCTGCCCCCGGTGAAGGGTTTCCTGCAGAAGCCTCCTGGCTTGTCTCTCCCTGAGCATCCCCCTTCTCTGAAGCTTCCTGCCACTTGTCCAGGGACATCAGCTGACCCCTGCTCAGCTGTGCCTACCTGGTAACTAGGGTTGGCTGGCCCCAGGCCTCTAGCCCTTAAAGGGCCAGACACGCAGTTACAAAGAGGTACTGTCTGGGCAGAGGAACATCACCCACCCACCCACCTAGAGTGCCTCAACCCTCATGTGCAGGGTCAGTCGGTCTCCATGGCCCACCGAGTCCTGACTTCTCTACGGAGACAGCCACCAAGGGCCTGGTTAGTGCTAGCTGGTGTGAGGCGTTAGTGATATTGTCCCGTGGCCGGCAGCACAGATCTGCACCCGCTTTGCATGTTAGCTGCTGTGTGTAACACCTGTGCCTGGGAGCACTCACTGCTCTCTGTGCCTCGCTGGTTCCTTTGGCTGGGGAGTTAAAGTCCTGCCTTCCACGTTCTCCCTCACAAATGGGCCACGCAGACGGGAGCTGAGCCTGGGCTCTCAATGAGTCTTGCTTTGATCCCTACATTCGTCTCCTCACAAAGTCCCGTTGTAAATTGACATGCCAGGCGCTTGGTCCCAGGAGCACCTGTTCTGAGCCCTGGGGAGATGCAGTGGAGTCTCCTTGCCAAAGAGTTACTACCCTCTTCGGAGTGCAATCAGTGCGGGGGGGGGGGGGGGGTAGGAAGCTCAAAGCACAGCCTGATAGCCAAACGTGGCACACGCTGCCCTCTGATCAATGCCTGGGTGTGTCCCCTGCAGGCCCAGCATGCAACGCTCCATCTCAATCCAGAGGGCAGCCTACCCGTCCAGGTCAGCGCTGTCCACAGGCAGCACCTCTGGGTCCACGAGCAGTGTGACCATCTGTGCAAAGCAGCCACTGCCTCCAAGCTTCTGGCAAGGTGCCAATGCCACCTGGCTGGGCAAAGCTTGGGTGCCCTGGATGGTATCTAGGCCCCGAGTGCTCCTGCAGGGCCAGAGCCAAGGCCTTTGAAAGCAGGTTTTTAACCCATGACTTTAACAGGCTCTGACAGAATCCCGCAGTGAAGAAATGCAGCAGGGATGGAGTGCAGGATCCGGGCAGTGGGGTGGGGTCTGACTGGGCTCTAAGGAGTTGTTAGGGTGGATCCTAACCCAGCTGTATCTCTGCAGCGTCTTGCCAGCGTTCCTCCTGCAGCCAGCGTGGCGAGTGCGTGGAGACCATCGGGAACTACACCTGTGATTGCTACCCTGGTCTCTACGGGCCTGAGTGTGAACACGGTAAGGGCAGTCGAACAGGGGCACTAGGGGAGGGAGCTCCGCTGCAGGGCCTGCTACAGTCACTGCATTTACTTTCTGGAGGGTCCCAACTCCCCCTGAGGGCATACCTGGCTCTGTAGAGAGTCGTTGGGGAAGAAGGCCTCTGTCAGGACTTGCAGCTCCTCTGTGCTCGGGTCTGTAAATGGCCCTGGCAGTCCTGGACAGCCCTCGGCTCCCTCAGGGTCTGCAGCAGCCTCCCAGCTCTGTGGGTTTCTTGTCTTGGGTTGGCTGTAGGGTTCCATTGTTGAAGCTGATGGTGGTGTCCAGGAAGTTGATGCTAGTGTGGGAGTGTTCCCCAGAGAGTTTAATGGCTGGGTGGGTGGTGGTTGTTGAAGCTGTGATGGAAATCTGTGTGGGAGTTTAAGCGTTGCATTTTGCTGCGGTTCTGGGAGTACGTCTCCCAGACCCGAGGAAGATCTCGATGGAGCGAAAGCTTGTCTCTCTCACCAACAGAAGTTGGTCCAATAATAGCTATTCCCTCACCCACCTTGTCTCTCTAATATCCTGGGACTGACACAGCTACAGTGCACTCAGCGTGATGGCATTTCTCTTGGTCTGTGACACAATAATTTGAAACACCGCAGCCCATCAATTCCAACATTGGGGAGGATGGAGGACCTGGTCTGGGGATAATGCTGGAATGAGGATACAGCCAACGCCCCGAGCATGCAGGGAGAATGGGGGACCCTGGAATGGTGGAAAGGGAGAGAATTAGGGCACAGAATGCTCCTGGCTTGGGGCAGAATTGGGGACTGTGGCATGGAGGGGGTGTGTGGAAGAAATGGGGGAGACACAGAGCTCCTGGCAAAAGGGTGGGGGCTAGGGAGTCCCTGAAATAGAGTGGGGTGGGAGGGTGGCACCCAGGGACCTTGTGGGGGACAGAGGGATGCAAAGAGTCCCTGGTGCATGCAATGTGCTTGACTTGACTTACAGAAGTAACAAAACATGGGCATCTCTCTAGTTTAGCCCCCGAAGAGTCCAACCCAAACCCACAAAGGGCCGAGCAGAGTCAGGATAAAGTTGTATGCTCAGTAATAGGTTGTTATTGAATGTTTGCTTTGCAATAGTGCTTAGAGGCCTCAACCAACATGTGGGGCCAACTGTGCTAGGCCCTGTACACTAGAGCGGTTTCAGTTTGTGAGAAGTTTCATTGTTTCACAACTGGCTTCATTCCAAACCAAGACGGATCAGGACTGCACCCGGGCCAGGGACCCGAGGACTTCCAGAGTCCCAGAGGCCAGTTACAAGTAGAGCAGCCTGGGGAGTCACTGGCCCAGGACTCTAGAGGCCCTGGGATCTCCAGCCCGGGGCAGTCTGCATGGCGGAGCGACCCCAGAGCTGCACCCCTGGGAGCTGGTCCTGGAACTTCCAGGCTTCCAGCTCCATGACACGGACACTGGAAGCGCCAAGAGCCCTGGCTCGAGCAGGGAGCCTAGCAGACAACAAGAGCCCCTAGAGACCTGGCTCTGCCACAGCGTGGGGAGCCCACCCGCCCCGAGACTCGACTCCCGACTCCCCGAGGTGGGGCTCGCGGGACAGAAGAACATAAGAACGGCCAGACTGGGTCAGACCAAAGGTCCATCTAGCCCAGTGTCCTGTCTTCTGACAGTGGCCAGTGCCAGGTGCCCCAGAGGGAATGAACAGAACAGGCATCATCCAGTGATCCATCCCCTGTCGCTCATTCCCAGCCTCTGGCATCCCCATCCCCGCCCATCCTGGCTAATAGCCATTGATGGACCATCCTCCAGGCATTTATCTGGTTCTTTTTTGAACCCTGTGGATCTTGGAACACCAACAAAAACCACTGTGTGTTTTGACGAAAGTGGAGTCAAATCTGTAATAAATTTGGTGAATCAGTTCTCGTCAGTGCATTGGCATTTTCAGTCTAAGGTAAGTTTTGCCAGAACATTTGCAATCAGCTCTACTGTAGATGGACATAGTGCGAGAGCCCCTGAGCCAAAGAATTTACACTCTAAAGAGACAAGACAGACAAAAGGGGGAGAACGGGCAGACGTACTAACAGTAGATTGGGAAGTGAGACAGAGAGAGATTAAAGGACTAAATCCACACAGGGCTTTAGGCCCTTAAATCCAACATCTGGGGGCCATGGAGATCCTCAAAACCCCTGCTCAGCTGCCGCCTGGCCCTAGAGCTGCTGAAGTTTCCACCAGTAAAACCAGCGCTAAAGACTTGCTGACACTCTCTCACTATGCTGTAAGCACAGCCCTGCACAGAATAACGGTTGCACCCCAATCCTCACACCCCTGCCATTGCCAGCAGAAGTGCATCACTTCTCAGAACTGCCCATTCCACGTCCTTCAGGGAATCCCATTTTTCTGTAACAAAGGAGAATTGGCCACCCTCTCTCTTGCCCTGCATTGGGCTGGTGGAGGGAAATAGGTCTCAAGAAGGGTTTGAATGTAAGGAATTTGGCAGGCGTGTCAGGCATACACAAGGTTCGGGTAAGATGTCACATTGCTGGAGGGGGTTTGTCTAGACTGAAGCTTCTGGGGTTACCTGCTCACTAAACAGAGCAGAAAAGTCTTGACATGCACAATACAGCTCTATATGGGGCCAAACGAAAGAACATCCGTTTAAACTCTTAACAAGCAGGGGAAACTAAATAGCAGGACTGGAGAGATTCATTTTGTACATCTGCCCTTGTCTGCTGGCACATTGAACTATTTCTCAATGAAGGTGCCATCATCTGTGTTTCTCTTTCTGCAGAAATTACCGACCTGATGGTGAATCAAACCCCAACCAGTGTCAGTGATTTCGAAGGCTCAGAACTTACCATGAATTGTACATTCAAGACAGTCAATAACAGCACCATGTATGTGCGATGGTATCACTATGGGACGGAGGCACTAAAGACAGAGCTGGTGAATGACAGCGATGTGATCACCACCCTGCATTTGGACAATGGGTTTGCCTCTCTCACTTTGAAGAATGCGAATTCATCTAATACAGGAACCTACGTGTGTGAGGTGGGGATCACAGCAAGGAACCTGTCTGTGTCAGGAGCCGGAACCCAGGTGACCATCAGTAAGTGTCAGCAGTCTCCTATGTGCTTCCTACTATGAGACCCAGATACTGTCAGTTCCCCACAGAGCGACGGAGCGGGAGCAGGGAAAGCCGTGCTGAGAGCAGTGCTTAATCTGTGCCAGGGCTTGCCAGGCCTGGCAATCCATAGCCCCGGCCCTCCTGGGCTTGCGGCATCAGTTATGAATGTAAAAAACAATTGCTTGAGCCCTGGCACCTCTTTCACTACAAGTGAAGCCCGGCCTGAGAGACAGAGCCAGGGACAAACACGGGCCAGGAGTCCTTTAAGCTGCTCTAAGTTATGCCCAGCTCTGAGCTTCTTTATGACAGCGCCCAAAGACTGGGCAGGGACGGGCCGGGCATAAAGGCGTCTGGAGCAACACTCGGTGCACCCGAGAATCTGTTCCTCTTTTCTACATCGGTTCTTTTACTGCCCTTTTCATCCTAGTATCTGAGGCCCAGATTTGCAAAGGTATTTAGGCACTGCTCCACTCAGCCCTGGAAGGCCTAAGTGACTTAGGAGCCTCTCTCATTGGAAGAGAATGGGGCACTAAGTCCCTTTTGAAAATGAAATGTAGGCTGCTAAGTCACGTAGACTTTGCTCCACTCAGCACTGCAATGCGTAAATACCTTTAAAAAAATCTTGGGCTTGAGCAGCTTCCAGCCATGCATCAAGCAATGTGACTAACATCTGCCAGGTGTGGTCCATTCTCTCTCTCATCCTCTCCCAAGAGGGGGAATTGTGTGTGCAGTGGAGCATTTAGAGTAGGGTTTTTTTAATGCATTTAACTGACACCCACAGCTGAACCTGATGCTTGTGTAAATACACACGTTCAGCAGTTGTCAACAGAATTACTGTTTTGAGGAGGTGGTGAAGGTTCTAGTTAGTGCTGCAATCCGGTGCCAGTTCCAAGCATCAGGAAGCATAAGAACGGCCTGTAGAGGGGTCCAGACTCACCTCTGCGGCGCCTCCTGCTGGTCATCCAGGGAATTAGCTCACCAGCCTCTGGAGCGCCCTCTGAAGGCCGGTGATCTGCCTTGTCCTCTGCACTGGCCCCCATGTCCCTCCCAGGACCCCAGTGCCCCTTGCTCTGGGTGCTGCCCCCTGGCAGTACCCGCACGCTAGGTCTCCCCTCCCAGGGGACCCCCACCCACTAACCCCGCCTCAGGATAAGGCCATTGCCAGTCACCATCTAGCTGCCACTCTCTGGGGCAGACTGCAGTATAGGCCACTCATCATTAGCAAGGTTTTGTTTGGACCTGCTGCCTTGGCCTAGCCCTGGGTTGCCCTCTGCAACCCCGAGTACCCCTTGGCCTATTACCAGGCCGCAGCCTGGGGCTATCCAGGCTGGAGCTCCCCAGCTCCTCAGCCTTTCCCCAGCCCTGCTCCACTCAGGTACCCTGTCCCAAGCTCCCTGCAGTCAGCCCCTTCTCCCTCTGAAGGCAGAGAGAGACTACTACTGAGCTCCTAGCTCCCAGCCTCTCTATACAGGCCATCTGGGCTCTGATTAGGGTGTGGCCCAGCTGCAGCCACTTCCCCCAATCAGCCAGGGTTTTACCTTGCCCTGCCCCAGCCGCTTTTCCAACCCCTCAGGGCAGGAGCGGGTGTCCACCCTGCTACACGGCCATACTGGGTCAGACCAAAGGTCCATCCAGCCCAGTATCCTGTCTGCCAACAGTGACCAATGCCAGGTGCCCCAGAGGGACTGAACCTAACAGGTAATGATCAAGTGATCTCTCTCCTGCTGTCCATCTCTACCCTCTGACAAACAGAGGCTAGGGACACCATTCCTTACCCATCCTGGTTAATAGCCATTAATGGACTTAACCTCCATGAATTTATCTAGTTCTCTTTTAAACCCTGTTATAGTCCTAGCCTTCACAACCTCCTCAGGCAAGGAGTTCCACAGGTTGACTGTGCGCTGTGTGAAGAAGAACTTCCTTTTATTTGTTTTAAACCTGCTGCCCATTAATTTCATTTGGTGGCCCCTAGTGCTTATATTATGAGAACAAGTAAATAACTTTTCCTTATTCACTTTCTCCACACCACTCATGATTTTATATATCTCTATCATATCCCCCCTTAGTCTCCTCTTCTTCAAGCTGAAAAGTCCTAGCCTCTTTAATCTCGCCTCATATGGGACCCATTCCAACCCCCTAATCATTTTAGTTGCCCTTCTCTGAACCTTTTCTAATGCAAGTATACCTTTTTTGAGCTGAGAAGACCACATCTGTATGCAGTATTCAAGATGTGGGCGTACCATGGATTTATATAAGGGCAATAAGATATTCTCCGTCTTATTCTCTATCCCTTTTTTAATGATTCCTAACATCCTGTGTTAAAGATGCAGTGTGGGCTCAGCACTGCTGCGTGCTGACTGGGGTAAATGCTGATTTTGTAATGGTGACCACTGGCAAGGAGCTTTAGCTAATTTGTACATTCAGAATCCTCCTGTTATTCTGTTGTTATGTTAAGAGATATAAACCTTGTAGGGTTTCTGGTTTCCCTCCTCCCCTACTGAGCCAGTCCCTGCCCAGTGACAGATCCATCCTCCTAGCCTAGTCACATTTATCTTGTGGATTGGCAGGCGCAGGGTTAATGAAGCCATTTCCCCTTGGGCTCAGGGGACTTGGGAGAATTTTTGTGAGTCTAGGGTGGAAACCATAGATGGGGTCAGCTAGGGGAGCATTGCTCTCGTTAAGGGCTCTGGCCAGGTCTCTAGTATCTTGCTCTGCTGGGGATTTCCTACTCCTGCGGCAGAGTCAGCGTGCTGGCTGGCCTCATGGGAAGGTTCCCCTAGGCAGAGGGCTGAACTCAGCCCCATGACCCCACAGGTCCCAGCAGCTGGCATATGAAGAGGAACCTGCTGGCAAAAAGGGAGGCCCAGGAAACTGCCTGTGACACAGAAGGGGATGGGAAATTAAGGGCGGGGGGAGAAACAGTTTTTCATCTTTAAACTGTCTCTGCCATCCCTTTATTTATCCATCAGTCTCTGTCCCTCCTTTAGAGGCAAATCTGTCCCTCTCTGTCCCTGCATCCCACACTGACAGGTTTTTCTTGATTTCAGATACAATGCCTCCCACGTTGTTTTCATCATCCGAATGGTTCTCGGGGCCCTTGTTATAATCTCGGCGGTGATGATTGTTGCAGAGTGCGTGATTTCAGAGAAGAGGGGTGAGTGAAATGTCTTCAGTGCAGTCCCTGTGCAGAATCAGCCACAGAGCTTGAGTTACACACTAGGTCCTTCTGCCTTTTCCTTCTGGGCAACTTCCCAGTCCCAGTGCGTTGAAATCGAAAAGCTGTTTCAGACCCGGCTGGGACTGTTTTCTTGGCCTGTCTGTGCTGGTTTCTGTCTAACATTAAATCTGGGTATCTCAGAACTAGAAGCACAGAGTTTAGGTCTCCATCTTGTAAATGTTCCTGAAGGCCTTTACAGCTCAGGTCTCCCTTTCACAGCACCGATGATCTTTGTCGCTGCGTCTGTCCCACGTGCCCTGTTTATTTCTGTCTGGCTGCCATGCACGGAGCTAATGCAACCACTTGGACAAGAGCGATGCATGTACTGCAGGCGTATTCTTTAGGTTCTAACTTACTGAGTCTGATTTTTTGCACAGCTCCTGTCAATCGGACAATATGAGGATCAGCTGTTATAGTGTACACCTGGAGATGGAGCTCAGAGACCTGTTACCCAGGCATTCCCCCAAACACCGTGTTGACCATCCTGCCTGCTAGATTCTGCACCTGCAAATAAACCTTCAACTGAACGGAAGAGAGGGGAGGGGATGCTGGATAATTGGAAAGGGAGTTCACAGGTGTTCAGAATAGGGTGACCAGATGTCCCGATTTTATAGGGACAGTCCCGATTTTTGGGTCTTTTTCTTATATAGGCTCCTATTACCCCCCAGCCCCTGTCCCGATTTTTCACACTTGCTGTCTGGTCACCCTAGTTCAGAATAAAGAGGCTCCTCTCTGACACCCCTCTTTAAGGCAGCAGAACCCGGTGATCACTGATGGCTTAGGCAGTCTCAGTGGCATCTGAGCTGTAGGAAAATATGAGATGAACATTTCTGTCACCTAAGGATTCCCCTTTGTGCTACCTAGCAATCACTTAAGAAGCTCATGGAACCCTTGAAGGAAAGATGCTCAGAAGAAGAGCCAAAAACTCTTCCCTATAATTAGTTCAGCTGCTTGTCAGTCAAAGAGGAAATGGAAACATATCTGATGTGAATTGCTGTTCCGTGGGTTCAGATGGCCCCCTTGCTGAAGTCACCTAGTGTACAGTTCATAGATTCATAGATTCATAGATTATAGGACTGGAAGGGACCTCGAGAGGTCATCGAGTCCAGTCCCCTGCCCGCATGGCAGGACCAAATACTGTCTAGACCATCCCTGATAGACATTTATCTAACCTACTCTTAAATATCTCCAGAGACGGAGATTCCACAACCTCCCTAGGCAATTTGTTCCAGTGTTTAACCACCCTGACAGTTAGGAACTTTTTCCTAATGTCCAACCTAGACCTCCCTTGCTGCAGTTTAAACCCATTGTTTCTGGTTCTATCCTTAGAGGCTAAGGTGAACAAGTTCTCTCCCTCCTCCTTATGACACCCTTTTAGATACCTGAAAACTGCTATCATGTCCCCTCTCAGTCTTCTCTTCTCTAAACTAAACAAACCCAGTTCTTTCAGCCTTCCTTCATAGGTCATGTTCTCAAGACCTTTAATCATTCTTGTTGCTCTTCTTTGGACCCTTTCCAATTTCTCCACATCTTTTTTAAAATGTGGCGCCCAGAACTGGACACAATACTCCAGCTGAGGCCTAACCAGAGCAGAGTAGAGCGGAAGAATGACTTCTCGTGTCTTGCTCACAACACACCTGTTAATGCATCCCAGAATCATGTTTGCTTTTTTTGCAACAGCATCACACTGTTGACTCATATTTAGCTTGTGGTCCACTATAACCCCTAGATCCCTTTCTGCCGTACTCCTTCCTAGACAGTCTTTTCCCATTCTGTATGTGTGAAATTGATTTTTCCTTCCTAAGTGGAGCACTTTGCATTTGTCTTTGTTAAACTTCATCCTGTTTAACTCAGACCATTTCTCCAATTTGTCCAGATCATTTTGAATTATGACCCTGTCCTCCAAAGTAGTTGCAATCCCTCCCAGTTTGGTATCATCCGCAAACTTAATAAGCGTACTTTCTATGCCAATATCTAAGTCGTTGATGAAGATATTGAATAGAGCCGGTCCCAAAACAGACCCCTGCGGAACCCCACTCGTTACGCCTTTCCAGCAGGATTGGGAACCATTAATAACAACTCTCTGAGTACGGTTATCCAGCCAGTTATGCACCCACCTTATAGTAGCCCCATCTAATTTGTATTTGCCTAGCTTATCGATAAGAATATCATGCGAGACCGTATCAAATGCCTTACTAAAGTCTAGGTATACCACATCCACCGCTTCACCCTTATCCACAAGGCTCGTTATTCTATCAAAGAAAGCTATCAGGTTGGTTTGACATGATTTGTTCTTCACAAATCCATGCTGGCTGTTCACTATCACCTTACCACCTTCCAAGTGTTTGCAGATGATTTCCTTAATTACTTGCTCCATTATCTTCCCTGGCACAGAAGTTAAACTAACTGGTCTGTAGTTACCTGGGTTGTTTTTATTTCCCTTTTTATAGATGGGCACTATATTTGCCCTTTTCCAGTCTTCTGGAATCTCTCCCGTCTCCCATGATTTTCCAAAGATAATAGCTAGAGGCTCAGATACCTCCTCTATTAGCTCCTTGAGTATTCTAGGATGCATTTCATCAGGCCCGGGTGACTTGCAGGCATCTAACTTTTCTAAGTGATTTTTAACTTGTTCTTTTTTTATTTTATCTGCTAAACCTACCCCCTTCCCATTAGCATTCACTATGTTAGGCATTGCTTCAGACTTCTCGGTGAAGACCGAAACAAAGAAGTCATTAAGCATCTCTGCCATTTCCAAGTTTCCTGTTACTGTTTCTCCCTCTTCACTAAGCAGTGGGCCTACCCTGTCTTTGGTCTTCCTCTTGCTTCTAATGTATTGATAAAAAGTCTTCTTGTTTCCTTTTATTCCCGTAGCTAGTTTGAGCTCATTTTGTGCCTTTGCCTTTCTAATCTTGCCCCTGCATTCCTGTGTTGTTTGCCTATATTCATCCTTTGTAATCTGTCCTAGTTTCCATTTTTTATATGACTCCTTTTTATTTTTTAGATCGTGCAAGATCTCGTGGTTAAGCCAAGGTGGTCTTTTGCCACATTTTCTATCTTTCCTAACCAGCGGAATAGCTTGCTTTTGGGCCCTTAATAGTGTCCCTTTGAAAAACTGCCAACTCTCCTCAGTTGTTTTTCCCCTCAGTCTTGATTCCCATGGGACCTTACCTATCAGCTCTCTGAGCTTCCCAAAATCTGCCTTCCTAAAATCCATTGTCTCTATTTTGCTGTTCTCCCTTCTACCCTTCGTTAGAATTGCAAACTCTATGATTTCATGATCACTTTCACCCAGGCTGCCTTCTACTTTCACATTCTCAACGAGTTCCTCCCTATTTGTTAAAATCAAGTCTAGAACAGCTTCCCCCCTAGTAGCTTTTTCAACCTTCTGAAATAAAAAGTTGTCTCCAATGCAGTCCAAGAATTTGTTGGATAGTCTGTGCCCCGCTGTGTTATTTTCCCAACATATATCCGGATAGTTGAAGTCCCCCATCACCACCAAATCTTGGGCTTTGGATGATTTTGTTAGTTGCTTGAAAAAAGCCTCATCCACCTCTTCCACCTGGTTAGGTGGCCTGTAGTAGACTCCTAGCATGACATCTCCCTTGTTTTTTGCCCCTTTAAGCCTAACCCAGAGACTCTCAACACTTCCGTCTCCTATGTCCATCTCTACCTCAGTCCAAGTGTGTACATTTTTAATATATAAGGCAACACCTCCTCCCTTTTTCCCCTGTCTATCCTTCCTGAGCAAGCTGTACCCATCCACACCAACATTCCAATCATGTGTATTATCCCACCAAGTTTCTGTGATGCCAACAATGTCATAGTTGTATTTATTTATTAGCACTTCCAGTTCTTCCTGCTTATTCCCCATACTTCTCGCATTTGTATATAGGCATCTAAGATACTGGTTTGATCTTTCCTCCCAGTTTTGTCCTGACTCTCCTTTCTCTCTGCCAATATAGCCCACACTCCCTCTTGTTTCCGACCCATCTCCCTGGTCTCCATGTTCCCCACTTACCTGTGGGCTTTGCTCACCTGTCCCCGTCGAACCTAGTTTAAAGCCCTCCTCACTAGGTTAGACAGTCTGTGTCCGAATAGGGTCCACATGCTTAACCACATGCTTAAGCATTTGCAGGATTGAAGCCTCCCTAAAGGACCATGTTTTTATAACTGGTTTTGTTAATTGTTTTGCACATGCTGCTCTATTAATTAGATTGTCTTACACTTGAGGCTATGCACTTCCAAGTGTTTTAATAAAATTCGGATAACTCTGGCTATTCTTGATGTCCCTATAAATACGCAATCCTTTTTTGAATCTTTCTATGCTCTTGCCCGCACTGATTTCTTGTGGCAGTGAGTTCCACAGTTTAACCACACATTATGTTATAGTATT
>NW_027053764.1:10000-15000 GCF_011386835.1 Chrysemys picta bellii | reverse complement strand
AGGGTAGCCCCTCTCCGTCCTGGGCTTCCCGTGGACCGGGGGCGGGGGCTGGGGGGGGCGGCATGGGGATACCGAGGCGGGGCACGGACGTCCTCGGACGTACGTCCTTCCCTCCTCGGCGGTCTCCCTTCCGCCCTCCCCGGGGCCCCCCTCGTGGGCGTCCACGGGCCACCTCAGGCCGCACAAGTCTTTGAACCACCGCCTTCCCCGGGCCACGAGGCTCGCGGAGAGCGCTAGGTACCTGGCTCCTGGGTGAGGGAAACGGTTCCAATCCCTCTGGGGCGTCCCCCGCCGCCGCTTCCGGCCTACCCGCGGGGGGGTAGGCAGGCGAGCGACGGACGGCAGGCGGAGTGGTGCCCGGCACCCGCCAGCCGGCTCCGCGTTACCTCGGGGGGCGTCGTCCCAGAAGGCGTGCCGAGAGCAACCGCTGCCACGGCCGCGCCCGCTCCCAGGGATCCAGGGTTTCCCTCTGTTCCCGGCGTGCCTGGGAGGAGGACGTGACTGGGGCCACCGACGTTTGCGCGCCCCCTCCGGTCGCCATCCCGTCCGCACACCCGCAGCGAGAGCTCCCCGTCCGGGGCGGTCGCCCGCGGCCCGGTCCCCGCCCTTCCCCACGCGCCGAAGCGGCGGGGAGGGCGGTCCCAGCGACCGGGGGGCAGACCGCACGGGCGGGCGGCGTCTCGGAGGGATGCGGCTCGGGTACACGCACGGTGGGGAAGGCGCGACGGTGGCCCGGCAGCGGACCGGCACGGATGGAGGAGACCCCCTCCGCCGAGCTCAACCCTTCCCAGCCGCCTGGGACCGAGCGAGCGCGGAAGGGGCGCCCGGCCCTCCCCGCGCACGGGACCCCGCCGCCGGGGTCCCATCCTGCGCGCGGGGAGGCGTCCAAGGCCTTCTTCGGTCGTCAGCTGCGCCGCCGTCGGGGGACCCCGAGCCGGCCGAGCGCAACCCCGTTAATGATCCTTCCGCAGGTTCACCTACGGAAACCTTGTTACGACTTTTACTTCCTCTAGATAGTCAAGTTCGACCGTCTTCTCGGCGCTCCACCAGGGCCGTGACCGACCCCGGCAGGGCCGATCCGAGGACCTCACTAAACCATCCAATCGGTAGTAGCGACGGGCGGTGTGTACAAAGGGCAGGGACTTAATCAACGCGAGCTTATGTGAAAGTTACTAGTGACCCCCCCCCTTAACAGAGCAGCCTTTATGTCAACCAGGGCCATTAGGGGGAAGCAGACACTTCAAGTACACAGTAGCCTGAACTTTTCAACTGTCTTCCCTTCAAGGCCTTACGGTAGTTGGAGCTGGTCCCAAGCCGGTTTTCACTGACCAGATAGCAAAAGCACGGGTCTGACAACCACCAATCAAGTGTTAACACTGCAAGGACCTTTGTCTGAATGTGTATAAAGGATCTGTAAAATGTGTGTAAAACAGAGTTTTTGTACTAAGGTGCAAAGCTCTCCTTTCTTCTGCAGAATAAAGCAACTCTTCCTTATCCCTGTCTGGCTGTTATTGGCTCTCAGCTAGGTGGACCCGATATTTCGGTAACAGTTTCTGGCGACTCCGCCGGGACTATCCTAGCTCGGACATTGGACTCCGGACGGCTGCGGCGAATTGGGAACGGCGCCAACGGGGTGTTTCGCCCCTTTTCTCTGCTTCACCGCAGCCCCTGGCGTTCGTGCTCCGATAAGGTGAGTCCTAATAGGATAAGGAGACACTATCTGGTTCTGGTCTGGTTAACCGGTTAATGAATTTCTGTCTTATACATTTGGGCGTTAGGTGTGTGGACGGAACTGAGCCTCTCATTCGTAATTCCTCAGAGTGGAAGCCATCGCGTGCGATGAAGCTCTGAGGTCGAATTGGGATCCTTCTGTCCCGTCCCCTGTAGCGGTCAGTATTAGTAGAAATTCCTGTAATAGGATCCTATTAGGCCATAATTCCCTCTGTTCTCTGTGTAATTCTCTGTTAGAGTGTCAGCAGGCAGATGGGTGGGTCTCTGGTAATTAGGCCATAATTCCCTCTGTTCTCTGTGTAATTCTCTGTTAGAGTGTCAGCAGGCAGATGGGTGGGTCTCTGGTAATTAGGCCATAATTCCTTCTGTTCTCTGTGTAATTCTCTGTTAGAGTGTCAGCAGGCAGATGGGTGGGTCTCTGGTAATTAGGCCATAATTCCTTCTGTTCTCTGTGTAATTCTCTGTTAGAGTGTCAGCAGGCAGATGGGTGGGTCTCTGATCTCTGGTAAAACCCTCTGAAGATAGCCCTTTAGATTATATGTTAAGTAAATAGTCTTTACCCGGTGTTTAAAAAGAAATAGTTACAACTTGTGTAGAAATTGATGTGGCTAGTGTTGTAGAAATTGAATTGTGGAGAGGATGTGCATTTTCCCCAGAACATGTGCAGTGCATATTGTAGCAGAGGTAAAAGAAATGCAAACCTACCAATATAGGTTGTGTTGTCTCTTTCAGATCACTGGGTGTTTGAAAGCAGGAGTTAGAAGTAAAAGGCAATCAAAAGTCTGGGAAAGTTAATTGTGTCCTTTTTTTTTTTTTAAGTAAGAGTCTTTAAGCTGTGGGTAGCTTTGGATCTGGAAGCAAGCCAGAAAGCATCTGTATTAATGCAATTTTCTAACTAATAAGGTAGAAGCCACTGAAACCTGGGCTGCCTATGAAACAAATAAAGGAAATATGGGGTAATTCCTCTGTTTTGCCTAAAATCAACAAGAGTACGTGTATATAAAGGAAATATTTTAAGCAATGACTGACTGCCCAGAAGGGGCAGACCTCTGTTCTTTTGTCTTTCAGATCATCAGAGAAAACGGATGCCAGCTGAATAGCATTCAACGTACCATGCATTCACTGGCACAATAGGAATTATTTTTATGTTCTATGGCCAAAATTGTTGTTAAAATTTGCATACCAACAGTCTTTGGAAGCAAGGACATGGAAGGTTAACCCATTCCCCATATTGCCCATGGGATCCTTCTGGCTACCTCAGATTTCTAGCCAGAGGGCTGGGGAGGGAGGAAAGCTATTGGACACCAGAGGTTGTACCGAGTGGACTCCTCAAAGGTGGGTATGCTTGTCCTGGTTTGTTGCTCCAAAGCTCTGTAATAAAGTTATTTTACTGGAAGGGTGTACATGGCATACATTGAGTAATAAGACTAATGTACTGTATAATGGCAATTGTGTATGTGTTCATTTTTGGGAGAAGGTGTATGAGTGAAGAGTGGAAGTTTCCTTTGTAGGTTAAAAGAAGCCAAGAAGGGAAGCAGGAAAAAGAACAGAACGAGTTAACTGGAAAAAAAATAGCCAGCAAGCTCAGTCCAAAGATAAGATGCTGGCCCATCCAAGGACACTGCCCACAGCTAAGACTTGGCTGATAGCCAAGAAAAGGGGGGGCTGAATGTGCCCAAGCAACTATGAGATCTGCAAAACACTGCCAGGCATTAATGAAATGTGTTAGGTTTCTTTTCTCACAGATAAAAGAAGTGCTACCCAAAGACCCTAGCAGCCCTGCCATTGATTGAAACAAGGAGACTGAGTCTATGTAAAGTTCATCAACGAAAGACTGCTTTGGCTCCCCACTGGAAAGGCCCTTTCCAAGTGCTGTTAACCACCAACACCGCTGTGAAGTGCCAAGGACTACCTGCCTGGACCCATGCTTCTCACTGTAAAAAGACCCCTCCACCTCGGGAGGACTCTCCGACTGATAAGCCTATTTCTCCTTCTAGCTCTGCTGTGCCTTCTGGACAGCAGGAAAAAGGAAAAAAGACAAGGTGAAGTGCTAGTAACCTCTCCCTTGTCCACTGACAGACCTACTGTGCCTCTGGATTTTTCTAGAAGAAGCAAAACCATTACAGGGTGATGTGCTAGTAACCTCTCCCCTGTATGATGCTAAACCACACTGTTTCAGGAAAAGAGAAGAAGGAACACTTGCTTCATTGGAACCACCAAAGTCCAGGGATTCCTGACTACAAGAGACATTAAGAACTGACCCTGGTGAAGAAACAAAGAATTATACACTGGCAGGAAGAAACTTGTGGGACCCATGCTTGGGAATGTGGTATAGTACTACACCAAAAAGAAATGTATTAGGATATCAATGAACTGTGATTAACACTACACTAGGGACTGTTAAATTTTCATTACCCTTATTCAGTTTCCAGATCACCTCTACATACCCAAATTGCTCACAGGGGGCTGCCATTAGATTAGCACAACAGAGGGCTTGGGTTATTTCCTCTAGAAAGAAAAGTGACTTGACCGGATCCCTGTGGGATGGGGCCAATAGTGCAGCAGCAGTGTGGAATATTTTTAAGAACCAAGAACATGATGAGAAATTGGGGCAACTAGAGAAGGCCATTGGCCTTGTTTCTGGAGCACAGCTAACCCAGGTACAGGCTGGAATTGGTGAGTTACATGTTATCTCCGCCCTTAGTTCTATGACCCAGAAGTTGCTGACAGAGATGGTATTGAATATCACTGAGGCTGGGAAGGCATTGCAGTGGGATCTAGCATGTTCAGAAATTCAGGATTTCCTGAATGACCAGCTAATGGCCATTCGGAATGATCTAGAGCATCAGGCTTGGCCCACTGCCCTTACAGACACATCAGGAGTACCATCTGATCTGTGGCCATGGAGACATACTTGGAGACTTTCTGGGTGGAAGTGCAGACATTCTCAGTGCTCCTTCCAAGCATATGGACCGGTTGGGGGGGGTGTGGGCTCCCACATACCTAATCCTGCCGGGTCCATGGGGAGGATGCATGTGGGATTGGGTAATTCACCGAGACATCTGGGAAATTAGACCTCCTGGTATGCCCAATCGATTTTTAGTCAGTGCTCCTGGGATTACATCTGACATTTGGATGGGGTTAGGGAGTCAATGGACATTTTGGTCATTAGAATCCCCACAGCTTCAGTGTATCCGTAAACTGAAGCCAGGAGAAGTTGTTACTCTTCATGACTACGTTTGCTGGGAGGGTAGGGGACAAGGAACTAC
>NW_027053764.1:0-5000 GCF_011386835.1 Chrysemys picta bellii | reverse complement strand
GGGAAAAAAAGGATCGGGCCCACTAGAGACATGGACCCGGCCGCCAAGCAGGCCGCCCTGGGCTGACCCTCCCCGGCCGCAGCGAGGGACTGCCTCCCGGCCGACAGGATCGGGCCCCTGGAAGTCTGGGGGTGGGGGGGGGGGAAATCGCCCCACGCCCCCGAGGAGGGCTGCCCGGGCGGGCCTGGCCCCGGAGCTCGGAAAAAAAAAAAGGATCGGGCCCACTAGAGACATGGACCAGGCCGCCCTGGGCTCACCTTCCCCGGCCGCAGCGAGGGACTGCCTCCCGGTCGACTGGATCGGGCCCCTGGAAGTCTGGAAAAAGAAGAATGGAACCTGACGCCTCCGAGGAGGGGGCGCCCAGGGAAGGAGGGAGATCCGGGTTGACCTGCTGACCGGACGGGAAAGAGGCCACCGGGCGTCCCCCCCCTTAAAACCTAGGGGTTGACCTGGTGGCCGGAAAGCGAACCGGCCAGCAGGTGAACCCTTTCGATTCCACGGGTTGACCTGGTGCCCGGGAAGCGAACCGGCCAGCAGGTGAACCCGTTCGATTCCACGGGTTGACCTGGTGCCCGGGAAGCGAACCGGCCAGCAGGTGAACCCGTTCGATTCCACGGGTTGACCTGGTGCCCGGGAAGCGAACCGGCCAGCAGGTGAACCCGTTCGATTCCACGGGTTGACCTGGTGCCCGGGAGGGGACTCTGAAAATTTTTCAGCCCTTTCGACTCGGGGTTGACCTGGTGGCCGAGAGGGGACTCGCACGGCAGGCAAGCCGCCCTGGGCTCACCCTCCCCGGCCGCAGCGAGGGACTGCCACCCGGCCGACTGGATCGGGCCCCTGGAAGTCTGGAAAAAAGAATGGAACCTGACGCCTCCGAGGAGGGGGCGCCCAGGGAAGGAGGGAGATCCGGGTTGACCTGCTGACCGGACGGGAAAGAGGCCACCGGGCGTCCCCCCCCTTAAAACCTAGGGGTTGACCTGGTGGCCGGAAAGCGAACCGGCCAGCAGGTGAACCCGTTCGATTCCACGGGTTGACCTGGTGCCCGGGAAGCGAACCGGCCAGCAGGTGAACCCGTTCGATTCCACGGGTTGACCTGGTGCCCGGGAAGCGAACCGGCCAGCAGGTGAACCCGTTCGATTCCACGGGTTGACCTGGTGCCCGGGAGGGGACTCTGAAAATTTTTCAGCCCTTTCGACTCGGGGTTGACCTGGTGGCCGAGAGGGGACTCGCACGGCAGGCAAGCCGCCCTGGGCTCACCCTCCCCGGCCGCAGCGAGGGACTGCCTCCCGGTCGACTGGATCGGGCCCCTGGAAGTCTGGAAAAAAGAATGGAACCTGACGCCTCCGAGGAGGGGGCGCCCAGGGAAGGAGGGAGATCCGGGTTGACCTGCTGACCGGACGGGAAAGAGGCCACCGGGCGTCCCCCCCCCCTTAAAACCTAGGGGTTGACCTGGTGGCCGGAAAGCGAACCGGCCAGCAGGTGAACCCGTTCGATTCCACGGGTTGACCTGGTGCCCGGGAAGCGAACCGGCCAGCAGGTGAACCCGTTCGATTCCACGGGTTGACCTGGTGCCCGGGAAGCGAACCGGCCAGCAGGTGAACCCGTTCGATTCCACGGGTTGACCTGGTGCCCGGGAAGCGAACCGGCCAGCAGGTGAACCCGTTCGATTCCACGGGTTGACCTGGTGCCCGGGAGGGGACTCTGAAAATTTTTCAGCCCTTTCGACTCGGGGTTGACCTGGTGGCCGAGAGGGGACTCGCACGGCAGGCAAGCCGCCCTGGGCTCACCCTCCCCGGCCGCAGCGAGGGACTGCCACCCGGCCGACTGGATCGGGCCCCTGGAAGTCTGGAAAAAAGAATGGAACCTGACGCCTCCGAGGAGGGGGCACCCAGGGAAGGAGGGAGATCCGGGTTGACCTGCTGACCGGACGGGAAAGAGGCCACCGGGCGTCCCCCCCCCCTTAAAACCTAGGGGTTGACCTGGTGGCCGGAAAGCGAACCGGCCAGCCGGTGAACCCGTCCGATTCCACGGGTTGACCTGGTGGCCGGGAAGCGAACCGGCCAGCAGGTGAACCCGTTCGATTCCACGGGTTGACCTGGTGCCCGGGAGGGGACTCTGAAAATTTTTCAGCCCTTTCGACTCGGGGTTGACCTGGTGGCCGAGAGGGGACTCGCACGGCAGGCAAGCCGCCCTGGGCTCACCCTCCCCGGCCGCAGCGAGGGACTGCCACCCGGCCGACTGGATCGGGCCCCTGGAAGTCTGGAAAAAAGAATGGAACCTGACGCCTCCGAGGAGGGGGCGCCCAGGGAAGGAGGGAGATCCGGGTTGACCTGGTGACCGGACGGGAAAGAGGCCACCGGGCGTCCCCCCCTTAAAACCTAGGGGTTGACCTGGTGGCCGGAAAGCGAACCGGCCAGCCGGTGAACCCGTCCGATTCCACGGGTTGACCTGGTGGCCGGGAAGCGAACCGGCCAGCAGGTGAACCCGTTCGATTCCACGGGTTGACCTGGTGCCCGGGAGGGGACTCTGAAAATTTTTCAGCCCTTTCGACTCGCGGTTGACCTGGTGGCCGAGAGGGGACTCGCACGGCAGGCAAGCCGCCCTGGGCTGACCCTCCCCGGCCGCAGCGAGGGACTGCCTCCCGGCCGACAGGATCGGGCCCCTGGAAGTCTGGGGGGGGGGGGAATCGCCCCACGCCTCCGAGGAGGGCTGCCCGGGCGGGCCTGGCCCCGGAGCTCGAAAAAAAAAAAAAGGATCGGGCCCACTAGAGACATGGACCAGGCCGCCCTGGGCTCACCCTCCCCGGCCGCAGCGAGGGACTGCCTCCCGGCCGACTGGATCGGGCCCCTGGAAGTCTGGGGGGGGGGGGGGGAAATGGAACCTGACGCCTCCGAGGAGGGGACGCCCAGGGAAGGAGGGAGATCCGGGTTGACCTGGTGACCGGACGGGAAAGAGGCCACCGGGCGTGCCCCCGTTAAAACCCCTAGGGGTTGACCTGGTGGCCGGAAAGCAAACCGGCCACTGGGTAGGCCGGTCGGCAACCTAGGGGTTGACCTGGTGGCCGGGAAGCGAACCGGCCAGCAGGTGAACCCGTCCGATTCCACGGGTTGACCTGGTGCCCGGGAGGGGACTCTGAAAATTTTTCAGCCCTTTCGACTCGGGGTTGACCTGGTGGCCGAGAGGGGCCTCGCACGGCAGGCAAGCCGCCCTGGGCTCACCCTCCCCGGCCGCAGCGAGGGACTGCCCCTCCCCACCCCCCGGCTGACAGGATCGGGCGCACTGGAAGTCCGGGACAGTATTTTCCCCGACGCCGGGGAGGGCGGGCGGAGGGGCTCTGGCGGCCAGCCCGGGCCCCGGAGCTCGAAAAGGAAAAAAGGACCGGGCCCGCGAGAGACGGGGGCCCTGCCGCAGGGGGGGGGGCAGTCCGACCGGGGCTCACCGTGCGGCAGGCCCGGGCGTCGGCAGGGGAAAGCGGGCGAGGAGGCGCGGGGCCGGGTGCCTACGGCCATACCGGACCGAACGCCCCCGATCCCGTCCGATCTCGGAAGGTAAACCGTCCCGGGCCTGGCTAGTACTTGGATGGGTGACCGCCTGGGAATCCCAGGTGCCGTAGGCAGCTTTTCCCGGTCCGAGTCAGCTCTCTCTCCTTTTCTGGGGGGGAAGGAGAGGGGGGGACGGGCCGGAAAGCCCCTCGTCGCTCCTGCCGAGTCGGAGGTCGCGGCCGCAGGTCACGGGTCTGGGCGCCTGGGGTCCGGCTCCCCACCCACCCGGCTTCCTCCGCGGAGGACCCCCCCCGGGGCCACCGAAGCCGCTGGGGGAGACGCCGGGCATGGGGCGGACTGGCCCGGACCCTCCCGGCCGCCGGCCCGCAGGTCCGCCCCGAATCCCCCCCCGCGGCCACCCAGGCCAGGCCTGGCCAGGCGGGACGGACGGCGGGTGTCCAGCGCCCAGCGGCTTCCTCCAGCGGGGACCCACGGACCCCAAAGCCGCAGGGGGAGGCCCCGGGCCTGGGACGGACTCGCTCGGACCCCCTGCGCCCGGCCGCCGGCCCGCGGGACCGCCCCGAATCCCCCCGCGGCCACCCAGGCCAGGCCTGGCCAGGCGGGACGGACGGCGGGTGTCCAGCGCCCAGCGGCTTCCTCCAGCGGGGACCCACGGACCCCAAAGCCGCAGGGGGAGACCCCAGGCCCGGGACCGACTCGCTCGGACCCCCCGCCTCCCCTGCGCCCGGCCGCCGGCCCGCGGGACCGCCCCGAATCCCCCCGCGGCCACCCAGGCCAGGCCTGGCCAGGCGGGACGGACGGCGGGTGTCCAGCTCCCAGTGGCTTCCGCCAGCGGGGACCCACGGACCCCAAAGCCGCAGGGGGAGGCCCCGGGCCCGGGACGGACTCGCTCGGACCCCCCGCCTCCCCTGCGCCCGGCCCCCGGCCCGCGGGACCGCCCCGAATCCCCCCGCGGCCATCCAGGCCAGGCCTGGCCTGGCGGGCCGGTGTGCAGCTCCCCCGGGCTTCCTCCCCCGACGACCCGCGCCCCCCTGAGCCGCAGGCGGAGACCCCGGCCCCGGGGCGGACCGGCCCGGGCTCGCCCGAGCCCCCTGCGCCCGGCCCGCAGGACCGCCCCCCCGAATCCCCCGGGAGAGGCCCGGCCTGCACGCCACTGACGACCCGCGGCCCCCAAAGTCGCAGGAGGCGCCCCCCCCCCCCCGGTTAGCCCCGTCTCGCTCCGCGCCCCCCGCCCCTCGCTGCCGGGACCGGGCGCCGCCCCAGAGTCAGCCGCAGCCGGCCGGCCTGAGAGCTGCCCTCCTGTGGACGACGGTGAGTTTACCTTGATACTAACCGGCCGTCAGCCAGGTCAACCCCATTGCTAGACTGGGGTGGACCTGGTGGCCGAGTGGGGACTTGGAACATTTGACAGCTGCTTCCCGGGGCTTGACCGGTTGTCCTGAACGCCCCCCACCCCCACCCCCAGCCCCCGGCTCCTGCTCCCCTCTCCCCAGCCTC
>NW_027053763.1:0-22603 GCF_011386835.1 Chrysemys picta bellii | reverse complement strand
GTCCTGTTTATGTAACACTTTAAAAATCAGAAAAAGGGTTATATAAATAAAATTTATTATGAAACAAAAGGCAAAAAACTATTATGTACATAGTTTAGTCCTATTCAGTGTCTACTTGGTGCTTCTTGGCTTGTCTCTTGTATTCATTAAATGGAGCCTCTCTTGTCACTGTCCAGCAATAGTCTGCAAGCATTGATGGGCTCCATTTGCCCTGATAGCGTTTCTCCATTGTTGCAATGTCCTGGTGAAATCGCTCGCCGTGCTTGTTGCTCACTGCTCCGCAGTTCGGTGGAAAAAAATCTAGATGAGAGTGCAAAAAATGTATCTTTAGTGACATGTTGCAACCAAGGCTTTTGTATGCCTTGAGGAGGTTTTCCACCAACAACCTGTAGTTGTCTGCCTTGTTGTTTCCGAGAAAATTTATTGCCACTAACTGGAAGGCTTTCCATGCCGTCTTTTCCTTGCCACGTAGTGCATGGTCAAATGCATCATCTCGAAGAAGTTCACGAATCTGAGGACCAACAAAGACACCTTCCTTTATCTTAGCTTCACTTAACCTTGGAAATTTTCCACGAAGGTACCTGAAAGCTGCTTGTGTTTTGTCAATGGCCTTGACAAAGTTCTTCATCAGACCCAGCTTGATGTGCAAGGGTGGTAACAAAATCTTCCTTGATTCAACATGTGGTGGATGCTGAACACTTTTCCTCCCAGGCTCCAATGACTGTCAGAGTGGCCAATCTTTCTTGATGTAGTGGGAATCTCTTGCACGACTATCCCATTCGCAGAGAAAACAGCAGTACTTTGTGTATCCAGTCGGCAGACCAAGCAAGAGAGCAACAATCTTCAAATTGCCACAAAGCTGCCACTGATGTTGGTCATAGTTTATGCACCTCAAAAGTTGTTTCATGTTGTCATAGGTTTCCTTCATATGGACTGCATGACCAACTGGAATTGATGGCAAAACATTACTTCTAGGAATAACATGATGCAATTCATATCATGTATGACGCAATACCAGCTTCAGATTGCATCATTCATTGTTTTGCCTAAAAAGCAAGTACTGTCCAAACCCAGTCATAGATTTATTCATAGATCCAGTTAAAGATGTATTTTAGTCATTTCTGGTTTAAATTGAGATCCCTTCCCTTTATAACTCACTTATCCTCCGCCATTCCCAAGTCAATGGTCGTATATACTGACCCAATAGCATATCTTGAAAACTAGAGCCAATCAACTATTTTAAGCATCATTTTCGTTCTCAGTGACCCAGAATTAGTAAAGTTTGACTACATTTATTTCAGAAGCATTTTGGCTGTAGAGCAGTGTAATCAATCCAGGCTCCTGGGGGTGCTAGAGAGGTAGATAAGAGGCTCCTCCTCCTCTCTCTCCCTGCAGCTCCTGCTGCTTTCTGTTATTACCTCTCACCTTTTCTCCTGCCTGCCTGTTATGTCTCATGTGCCCTCTTTCCTCCACCACAGCACTCCACCATCTCTGTGCACCAGCAGCAGATACAATTTTCTACACTCTGGGTCCTAGTGGCGCCCTCCACCCCATCTGGCACCTGAGATGGCCGCCTCAGCTCGCCTCATAGTAAGGCCTTTTGCGACCAGGGGCTGCTAACAGGGAGTTTCGCAAGGGAGTTCTCCAGGTGAAGGAGGAGCAATACAGCACCCTTTTGGGGTAAGTGACTGTCTGTAGTGTGTGTTTGTTTGTGTTTGAGGATTACTTGCTGTGTGCTGAGCTTGTGTTTGTCAGTCTGTTTGTTTGTTTTGGTTGTTTGAAGGACCGTGTGCTGTGGCTGGCAGTTGGAAGCTGTGAGCTTCAAAGGAAGGTTTGACAGCTAGAAGCCTCTGGTAAGTGGCTGAGCCTTAATCAGTGGGCGGGGCATTCATACAGGCCAGGGCTTTATAAAGCAGCGCACAAGCGACCAGGGAGCTTTTGCGACCAGGGGCTGCTAACAGGGAGTTTCGCAAGGGAGTTAGGAAGGGGGCGAGGGTCCCTTGCCGGTTCTATCTGTTTTCTCTTTATTCCCCTTAATACCTATAAACCAACTACATTCAAAACTTCTTGCTTAAACAACCCTTTCAGCGGACAGGGGGCTGCAGACGGGAGTTTGACAGAGAGAGGCTTACGATGGTTAGGAAGACCCGCAACACCTGTGCCAGCACTGCTTCTGTCTCCTCCACCTGTGCCTGTAGCCAGACAGAGCGTCTGAGCATGGATGTTTCTACCCAGATCCTGGTGTGGTTTTGCAGAGACTGTAACTTGCAATTTCCACTTACTGATATCCAGGCTGGGGGGACCATCCAATGTGAGAGGTGCCTGCTGGTGGAATCTCTCAGGCAGCAGGTGGGAGAGCAACAGGAGGAGGTGGCTAGGTTGAGGAGCAACCGAATCCACGAGCAATTCCTCGACAGTGTCCATGTGGAGACAGCTGAGGTAGCTGTCCCAGTACACAGGACTGCTGATACACCACTGGTGGAGGAGGAGATGGCTCAGGGTGGACACTGGCAGCTGGTTACTTCTGGCAGCAGGCAGTGCTCCACCCCTGCTCCGAACCCTCCTGCCGTGGTAATAGGTAACCGTTATGCTCTTCTTGATACAGGAAAGAAGGAATCACTCCCTACAGTAAAGGAGGAGAAGCCTCGTACCCCTAAGGCTGGGAGGTCTGCTGCCACCACTGCGAATAGGAAACATAGGGTAGTGGTGGTCGGAGACTCTCTGCTGAGGGGGACGGAGGCGCCCATCTGTCGCCCTGACATTACATCTCGGGAGGTATGCTGCCTGCCGGGAGCCCGTATCCGAGACGTTACGGAGGCATTGTCGAGGATTATCTGGCCCTCTGACTACTACCCCATGCTACTCATCCATGTGGGCACAAATGATACTGCGCGGTGTAACACTGAGCGGATCAAGAGTGACTACAGGGCTCTGGGAGTACGGGTGAAGGAGTTTGGAGCGCAGGTGGTATTCTCTTCAATTCTTCCTGTCAAAGGTAGGGGCCCGGGCAGAGACAGATGCATCGTGGAGGTGAATGCCTGGCTGCGAAGATGGTGTCGCCAGGAGGGCTTTGGCTTCCTAGACCACGGGATGCTATTCGAGGAAGGACTGCTAGGCAGAGATGGCGTTCACCTTTCGAGGAGAGGAAAGACCCTACTTGGACACAGACTGGCTAACCTAGTGAGGAGGGCTTTAAACTAGGTTCGACGGGGACAGGTGAGCAAAGCCCACAGGTAAGTGGGGAACATGGAGACCGGGGAGATGGGTCAGAAATGAGAGGGAGTGTGGGCTATATTGTCAGAGAGAAAGGAGGGTCAGGACAAAACTGGGAGGAAAGATCAAACCAGTATCTTAGATGCCTATATACAAATGCGAGAAGTATGGGGAATAAGCAGGAAGAACTGGAAGTGCTAATAAATAAATACAACTATGACATTGTTGGCATCACTGAAACTTGGTGGGATGATACACATGATTGGAATGTTGGTGTGGATGGGTACAGCTTGCTCAGGAAGGATAGACAGGGGAAAAAGGGAGGAGGTGTTGCCTTATATATTAAAAATGTACACACTTGGACTGAGGTAGAGATGGGCATAGGAGACAGAAGTGTTGAGAGTCTCTGGGTTAGGTTAAAAGGGGTAAAAAACAAGGGTGATGTCATGCTAGGAGTCTACTACAGGCCACCTTACCAGGTGGAAGAGGTGGATGAGGCTTTTTTTAAGCAACTAACAAAATCATCCAAAGCCCAAGATTTGGTGGTGATGGGGGACTTCAACTATCCGGATATATGTTGGGAAAATAACACAGCGGGGCACAGACTATCCAACAAATTCTTGGATTGCATTGGAGACAACTTTTTATTTCAGAAGGTTGAAAAAGCTACTAGGGGGGAAGCTGTTCTAGACTTGATTTTAACAAATAGGGAGGAACTCGTTGAGAATTTGAAAGTAGAAGGCAGCCTGGGTGAAAGTGATCATGAAATCATAGAGTTTGCAATTCTAAGGAAGGGTAGAAGGGAGAACAGCAAAATAGAGACAATGGATTTCAGGAAGGCAGATTTTGGTAAGCTCAGAGAGCTGATAGGTAAGGTCCCATGGGAATCAAGACTGAGGGGAAAAACAACTGAGGAGAGTTGGCAGTTTTTCAAAGGGACACTATTAAGGGCCCAAAAGCAAGCTATTCCGCTGGGTAGGAAAGATAGAAAATGTGGCAAAAGACCAGCTTGGCTTAACCACGAGATCTTGCATGATCTAAAAAATAAAAAGGAGTCATATAAAAAATGGAAACTAGGACAGATTACAAAGGATGAATATAGGCAAACAACACAGGAATGCAGGGGCAAGATTAGAAAGGCAAAGGCACAAAATGAGCTCAAACTAGCTACGGGAATAAAGGGAAACAAGAAGACTTTTTATCAATACATTAGAAGCAAGAGGAAGACCAAAGACAGGGTAGGCCCACTGCTTAGTGAAGAGGGAGAAACAGTAACAGGAAACTTGGAAATGGCAGAGATGCTTAATGACTTCTTTGTTTCGGTCTTCACCGAGAAGTCTGAAGGAATGCCTAACATAGTGAATGCTAATGGGAAGGGGGTAGGTTTAGCAGATAAAATAAAAAAAGAACAAGTTAAAAATCACTTAGAAAAGTTAGACGCCTCCAAGTCACCAGGGCCTGATGAAATGCATCCTAGAATACTCAAGGAGCTAATAGAGGAGGTATCTGAGCCTCTAGCTATTATCTTTGGAAAATCATGGGAGATGGGAGAGATTCCAGAAGACTGGAAAAGGGCAAATATAGTGCCCATCTATAAAAAGGGAAATAAAAACAACCCAGGAAACTACAGACCAGTTAGTTTAACTTCTGTGCCAGGGAAGATAATGGAGCAAGTAATTAAGGAAATCATCTGCAAACACTTGGAAGGTGGTAAGGTGATAGGGAACAGCCAGCATGGATTTGTGAAGAACAAATCATGTCAAACCAATCTGATAGCTTTCTTTGATAGGATAACGAGCCTTGTGGATAAGGGTGAAGCTGTGGATGTGGTATACCTAGACTTTAGTAAGGCATTTGATACAGTCTCGCATGATATTCTTATCGATAAACTAGGCAAATACAATTTAGATGGGGCTACTATAAGGTGGGTGCATAACTGGCTGGATAACCGTACTCAGAGAGTTGTTATTAATGGTTCCCAATCCTGCTGGAAAGGCATAACGAGTGGGGTACCGCAGGGGTCTGTTTTGGGACCGGCGCTGTTCAATATCTTCATCAACGACTTAGATATTGGCATAGAAAGTACGCTTATTAAGTTTGCGGATGATACCAAACTGGGAGGGATTGCAACTGCTTTGGAGGACAGGGTCATAAGTCAAAATGATCTGGACAAATTGGAGAAATGGGCTGAGGTAAACAGGATGAAGTTTAACAAAGACAAATGCAAAGTGTTCCACTTAGGAAGGAAAAATCAGTTTCACACATACAGAATGGGAAGAGACTGTCTGGGAAGGAGTACGGCAGAAAGGGATCTAGGGGTTATAGTGGGCCACAAGCTAAATATGAGTCAACAGTGTGATGCTGTTGCAAAAAAAGCAAACATGATTCTGGGATGTATTAACAGGTGTGTTGTGAGCAAGACACGAGAAGTCATTCTTTCGCTCTACTCTGCTCTGGTTAGGCCTCAGCTGGAGTAGTGTGTCCAGTTCTGGGCACCGCATTTTAAAAAAGATGTGGAGAAATTGGAAAGGGTCCAGAGAAGAGCAACAAGAATGATTAAAGGTCTTGAGAACATGACCTATGAAGGAAGGCTGAATGAATTGGGTTTGTTTAGTTTGGAAAAGAGAAGACTGAGAGGGGACATGATAGCAGTTTTCAGGTATTTAAAAGGGTGTCATAAGGAGGAGGGAGAAAACTTGTTCACCGTAGCCTCTAAGGATAGAACCAGAAGCAATGGGTTTAAACTGCAGCAAGGGAGGTCTAGGTTGGACATTAGGAAAAAGTTCCTAACTGTCAGGGTGGTTAAACACTGGAATAAACTGCCTAGGGAGGTTGTGGAATCTCCATCTCTGGAGATATTTAAGAGTAGGTTAGATAAATGTCTATCAGGGATGGTCTAGACAGTGTTTGGTCCTGCCATGCGGGCAGGGGACTGGACTCGATGACCTCTCGAGGTCCCTTCCAGTCCTAGAATCTATGAATCTATGAATCTATAAGGCCAGCCCTGACAGCTGGGCCTGGGGGAACCTTCCCCAGAGCAGTGTGAGGGACCCCACAGGGGTGTGCATCCTGCTTTCTCCCCGCAGCGTCTGCAGGGGGAACCCGGGCCAGGAATCTGGGACAGGGGAGCGGAGGCGGAGCCGGACTGCCCGTTGCTGGGCGACAGGGAGAGGCGGGACCCAGGCCCCGCCCCCGGGGCGCTCACTCCCCACCGTACCCCGCCGGCCCCGCACATGCGCAGTAGCCCACAGGTACAGGCTCCCCCTTGCCGGGCTCCGGAGTTGTGGCTCGGCCCGTGTCCGAGCTGCTCCGCGGGGCCATGGCCGGGTCCCTGGTGCTGAAGGGGCGGCGCACCGCGCTGGAGCGGGCCGAGAAGTTGCTCTCCGAGCACTGCTTCCCCGACTGCAACCTCCGGGGCAGGTGGGAGCCGGATCGGTCCGCCGCGAGTTCCGCCCCCTCCGGGCGGGAAACAACGGCCCGCGGGCGTCCCCCGGGCCGGGCCTGCGCTCCCGCTCGGGGCAGGGTCCAGCCGCCCCCAGCCCCTGCGGCGGGGCTTGCCCCCCTCCCCCACTCAGCGCCGTCACTTCTAGCGCCTCCCCCCTCCCCCCCCCGTGCCTGGAGCGGCCCGGCCCGGCGTGCCAGGAGCGAGGTGGGCGCGGGGCTGGATCGGGACGCTGGCGGGGGGGGGGGGGGCGCGCGAGCGAGCGAGCGAGCGACGGAGCGAGCCCCGCTGGCCGGCGGGGACCCGAGCCGCCACCGGCCCCTGGTTCCTGCTGGCCCGGCTGTGGGTCTGCCTGAGAGTCGCAGTGACTCCAGCCGTGCCCCGGGGAGGGGGGCGATCGGGAGGGGTGTCACTGCTCTGAAAGCTTGGAGCAGGCTTGGGTTGTCTGGGTGTGCGAAGGGATACTTGTAAGATCCTTTATTGTGCGTTTAAAATTAAAGGCTTTAAAAATCAAAGGCTGCTGCTCTTTCTTTCCCCTTTGCTGTTTCAATCTGCAGTTAGGCTGGTCAGTTTCAGGTTTGCTGCTTCTTTCTCTCCCATTCTGACAATTCTTTTGGGTTTCTCACAGTGTAGGAGGAGGTTCTCCTTTTCACCCTGTGGAGCACTCATAACAGAGATCCTCTCACGAACCCATCTGTCTTACCAGCACCGCAATCTTCATGTTATTTAGCTCTCACATAGTTAAACAAAAATACTATTTTCATAGACCCTACCATGACTGCATCTGTTCCTGGCATCTGTCACGTAAATCCTTGCTCCTGCAACTGGCTCTGCTCAGGAGGACCCCAGCGTGGAGACTGAGCCTCATTGAAGTTAATGGGGCTTCTGCGTAGCAACGGCAGACAATCGTTTTGCGCCTTTTTTCAGCCCAGACGCCATAGCACTGGGATCATGGAGCCCGCTCAGATCATCACGGCAATTATGAGCACTTTAAACACCACGCGCATTATCCTGGAGTATATGCAGGACCAGAACTTGCCAAGGCAAAATCAGATGAGGAGGCGATGGCAGCGCGGCGACGAGAGTGATGAGGAAACAGACATGGACATAGACCTCTCACAAAGTACGGGTGCCAGCAATGTGCAAATCATGGTGTTAATGGGGCAGGTTCATGCCATGGAACGCTGATTCTGGGCCAGGGAAACAAGCACAGACTGGTGGGACCGCATAGTGTTGCAGGTGTGGGACGATTCCCAGTGGCTGTGAAACTTTCGCATGCGTAAGGGCACTTTCATGGAACTTTGTGACTTGCTTTCCCCTGCCCTGAAGCGCCAGAATACCAAGTTGAGAGCAGCCCTCACAGTTGAGAAGCGAGTGGCGATAGCCCTGTGGAAGCTTGCAACGCCAGACAGCTACCGGTCAGTCGGGAATCAATTTGGAGTGGGTAAATCTACTGTGGGGGCTGCTGTGATCCAAGTAGCCAACGCAATCAAAGAGCTGCCGGATCAAGGGTAGTGACTCTGGGAAATGTGCAGGTCATAGTGGATGGCTTTGCTGCAATGGGATTCCCTAACTGTGGTGGGGCGAAAGACGGAACCCGTATCCCTATCTTGGCACCAGAGCACCAAGCCAGCGAGTACATAAACCGCAAGGGGTACTTTTCAATGCTGCTGCAAGCACTGGTGGATCACAAGGGACGTTTCACCAACATCAACATGGGATGGCCGGGAAAGGTACATGACGCTCGCGTCTTCAGGAACTCTGGTCTGTTTCAAAAGCTGCAGGAAGGGACTTTCTTCCCAGACCAGAAAATAACTGTTGGGGATGTTGAAATGCCTATAGCTATCCTTGGGGACCCAGCCTACCCCTTAATGCCATGGCTCATGAAGCCATACACAGGCAGCCTGGACAGTAGTCAGGACCTGTTCAACTATAGGCTGAGCAAGTGCAGAATGGTAGTAGAATGTGCATTTGGACCTTTAAAAGCGCACTGGCTCAGTTTACTGACTCGCATAGACCTCAGCAAAAGCAAACTGATGCCACCTATCCTCTTCAGCCCGCCACTTGCTCTCTTCAGCCCGCCACCTCTCCTCGCGTTCATATTGTGCTTTCCTGCACTCTGACATTGTCTGCCTCCACGCATTCGGCTGTGCTCTGTCTGCGTGGGAGGACATCTGGAGCTCCGAGAACATGTCATCCCGAGTGCGCCTTTTTCGCCTTCTAATCTTCACTAGCCTCTGTGAAGGAGAAACATTTGCAGCTGGTGGAGGAGAAGGGAGAGGTGGTAGTTAAAAAGACACATTTTAGAGAACAATGGATACACTCTTTAACGTTAAATCTTGCTGTTCACATTACACAGCACATGTGCTTTCGTTACAAGGTCGCATTTTTCCTCTTATATTGAGGGCCTGCCGGTCTGGTGTGTGAGATCACTCACGCAGTGCCAGGCAACAGAATTCGGCTTGCAGGCAGCCATGGTAAGCCACAGTCTTTTGGCTTTTTTAACCTTCATAACATGTGGGAATGGTTTCAAACAGCAGCACCCTCATTTCCCATACCAAGCGGCCGTTGGGTTGGCCATTTAAAATGGGTTTGCAGTGTAAAAGGAGGGGCTGCGGTTTCCGGGTTAACATGCAGCACAAACCCAACTAACCCCCCTTCTTTCCCCCCCCCACCCACAGCGGGGAACATTTCTGTTCAGCAGAGCAGGAACGGGCACCTCTGAACGTCCCCTTAATAAAATCACCCTATTTCAACCAGGTGACCGTGAATGATATCCCTCGCCTGAGGATAACAGAGAGATAAGGAATGGATGTTGTCTGCATGCCAGCAAACACCGGGACCGTACGCTGCCATGCTTTGTTATGCAATGATTCCAGACTAAGTGCTACTGGCCTGGCGTGGTAAAGCGTCTTACCATGGAGGACGGAATAAGGCAGCCCTCCCCAGAAACCTTTTGCAAAGGCTTTGGGAGTACATCAAGGAGAGCTTTCTGGAGATGTCCCTGGAGGATTTCCGCTCCATCCCCATACACATTAACAGACTTTTTCAGTAGCTGTACTGGCCGCGAATGCCAGGGCAAATGAATCATTAAACATGCTTGCTTTTAAACCATGTGTAATATTTACAAAGGTACACTCACCAGAGGTGCCTTGTGTGCCCTCAGGGTCTGGGAGCATGCCTTGGATGGGTTCGGGGGTTACTGGTTCCAGGTCCAGGGTGAAAAACATATCCTGGCTGTTGGGGAAACCGGTTTCTCCACTTCCTTGCTGTGAGCTATCTTCAAGGTCTTCATCATCATCTTCCTCATCCCCAAAACCCGCTTCCGTGTTCCGTGATTCTCCATTGACAGAGTCAAAGCACAGGGTTGGGGTACTGGTGGCTGCACCCCCTAACATGGCATGTAGCTCAGCGTAGAAGTGGCATGTCTGCAGCTCTGCCCCAGACCTTCCGTTTGCCTCTCTGGTTTTGTGGTAGGCTTGCCTTAGCTCCTTAATTTTCACGCGGCACTGCTGTGCGTCCCTGTTATGGCCTCTGTCCTTCATGCCCTTTGAGACTTTTTCAAATGTTTTGGCATTTCGTTTACTGCTACGGAGTTCAGCTAGCACTGATTCGTCTCCCTATATGGCGAGCAGATCCTGTACCTCCCGTTCGGTCCATGCTGGAGCTCTTTTGCGATCCTGGGACTCCATCATTGTTACCTGTACTGTGAGCTCTGCGTGTTCATCTGGGCTCTCCACCACGCTGGGCAAACAGGAAATTCAAAATTTCGCGGGCCTTTTCCTGTCTGCCTGGCCAGTGCATCTGAGTTGAGAGTGCTGTCCAGAGCGGTCACAATGGAGCACTCTGGGATAGCTCC
Organism: Chrysemys picta bellii; assembly: GCF_011386835.1. Lineage (NCBI taxonomy): Eukaryota > Metazoa > Chordata > Testudines > Emydidae > Chrysemys > Chrysemys picta. The sequence goes on along the minus strand of NW_027053763.1, from coordinate 12,089 downwards.
CGGAGGCCAATACCGTCGAATTGCATCCCCACTACCCCAAATCCGACCCAAAAAGGCCGGTTTCAACGCTAATTCCCTCGTTGGAGGTGGATTAAAGAAATCGATTTAAAGGGGCCTTTAAGTCGAAAAAAAGGGCTTCGTCGTGTGGACGGGTCCAGGCTTAAATCGAGGTAACACTGCTAATTTCGACCTAACATCGTAGTGTAGACCAGGCCTAAGACTATGTCACTCTGCTGCTTCAGGAGTGGAATTTCTGTCTGGACTATAAATTTCCTCTTGATGCTTTAAATCATAATGTGACTATTACTGCTCAGCTAGTGTCTGTAAAATCTGTACAAGTAGATAACTGTACCATGGTATCGCTATATGTAGTTCATGTGAGTACACTTAGGGACAGATCCTCAGCTGGTGTAGATTGTCATAGCTTCATCCAGTGCTAATATGGGGAATACTGCTGTAACCTTTGCTTGCAAAGGTATTTGTAATGCTTTGAATGGGGGCTCCTATCATTTAAATAGAAAAGAACAAAAGGGAAACATTGTTATGAAGAGGATGGTGATCAATTGTTCTCCACATCCACTAAAGATAGGACAAGAAGTAACGGGCTTAATTTGAAGCAAGGGAGATTTAGGATGGACATCAGGAAAAATTTTTCTAATTATAAGGATAGTTAAGCTCTGGAACAGGTAACCTAGAGAGGTTGTGGAATCCCCATCACTGGAGGTTTTTTAAGAACACCTTGGACAAAGACCTATCAGGGATGGCCTTCTAGGTTTACTTGGTCCTATCTCAGCACAGGAGGCTGGGCTAGAGGTCCTTTCCAGCCGTACATTTCTATGATTGTGTGATTTGTGGGAACAAAGAAAATCTCCATGGGTTGGCACTTGCGGTAGTGAAAATATACAAGGCAGATACAGGTGTTCTGCTGCTGATGGTGACCACATGCCACGCTGGGCACCCAGGTTTATTGTCAGGCTAACAAGAAACAGGATTGTTAGTTTTTTAAAACATTGGGTTTTTTTTAAACTGAATGTTTCTGCAATGGTGAACCACTGGGGAAAAAACAAGCGTGACAAAGCTTTAGCCTTCATCGGGAGATTGGGAGACAGATAAGGGTGGGAAGGGATAGCTCAGTGGTTTGAGCATTGGCCTGCTAAACCCAGGGTTGTGAGTTCAATCCTTGAGGGGACCACTTGGGGATCTGGGGCAAAACCAGTATTTGGTCCTGCTAGTGAAGGCGGGGGCTGGACTCGATGACCTTTCAAGGTCCCTTCCAGTTCTAGGAGATGGGATATTAAAAAATCCTCGTACCTTGGGGTGATTGGCTTTATTGCCTGTCATCTTTACTGCAGGCTGTTCGGGGACACCTGCCCCCTGGTGTCTCTCTCCTGCTTCCAGACCCCTCAGCGAATCCCACATGATGAAGCTGTCAGACAAGAATTCAGACCTACGAAAGTTGGGGACTCCTTTGGACCCACGTAAGTACCAGCCTTAGAGGAACAAAGTGATGTGAATTGATTTTTAACTGCCATTTATTTAAATGAGGAAGTGATGTGAAGTCGCTATTGTTTTTCCCCTTGAGGGACACAATGAGCTCTGTGTGTGAGATTCCATCTTTACTCCCCAGGTGCTGCAGATTAATCAGTAGGACTGTGTGCAACATCTGTGTGTATACAACTTATTTTTTTTCTACACCTAAAGATATCTTTAGCACTTTAATTTCAGGTTACTTGTATGCATATTAGCTAATCCTCACAAACCCCGGATGAAGTAGGACAGAAGATATATAATCCTTCCTATTTTACATTTGGGGAGAAACTGAGGGATGGAGAAGTTAAGTAACTTGACTGAGGCCGCATGACAAGTCAGTGTCAGAGGCAGGACTAGACTGCAAGCCAGGCACTCTGAAATCTCTTTGTTCAGCCATCTACCTCACTCTTTTGGATTCTTTCAGCTCCATGTTTAGAACTTTGATTTTGATTTATGTGTTGGACCTATCGGCAAATCTCCAGGCAGAACAGAAGGCCTGTGATAATGCTGGGGCAGTTAAAGGAGGTATCATAAATACCTGTTTCTTGAGTGCTTGTAATTTGGTTATAAAAGTAAACTCCAGACTAAAACTTGACCCAAAATCTCTGGAAGCTAATTACCTGTCTCTGTCCATCCTGAGCCCCTCTCCTTCAACTTGACTCCCATGACAGCAGTCCCTGTGGAATACTTCATGTTAGGCTATGGAGGTGCGGGGAGTGGATCTTTGAGACTTGGGCCTTCATGAAATAGGGTTTATTTCATCCCTTTTCTCCCCTTCTGAGGCCTTTTCTTTGCCTGGTGGGTAGCTGCTCTATCCCTGCAGTCACAATTCTCTCTATTCTCGTTCCATGCTGGTAATGTGAGACCCCCTTTGTGCACCTCTTCTGCTTCCAGCATGGCAGCTCCTTTGTCCTCATGGAATTGCCACCTACAACACTGCCAAGCCCTGCTGCACTGGGGAATGCTGTGGAAAAGAGAGCTGATCTCAGTGTCCTGATTTCTCTGAGAGAGCAGGTCAAACTACTGCTAGATAGCTGCCTGATCCACCCAACAGCTGTCTGAGATGCCCTGGCTCTTTGGGACCTGGGTGGAATGTGTGGGTGTCTCAATCCAGTTCCTAGGCAACAGGTGTCTGTACTGTAAAAGCGCCTCTAAACTTTCCCCCCTTGATGATCTTCTGACTGAATGAGCCATAGAGAACAAACTGCCTGTCGATGTTCCTGGTGGGTCTGGCTTGATGTGTATGGGTGGAGGCTGAGCGTACTTGTACTGCTGCTGACCATGCCCTATCGTACCTGATCTATACAGAGCAGATCTCTGTTTATGGGGCTGTCAATTGAGCATCTTTCACTCTTAGGAAAAAATAAAAGCAAGCCCTGGAGGGATTGTTTCCTGTGTGTGTTTGTGCATTGGTGTCTGTACATACTATGTGATTTCCCCACAGACCTCCTTAGAGATTCTGCTGAGGCTGTAGTGTCTTGTGCATGTTAACCTTTCATAGGGAAATGCTTAATCATTAATGGCTCAACATCAGTTCAGAAGTGTATGTGCCTGTCATTTTTAGGTGGTGGACCTGCTGGTTTAAAGTGGAGCTTAGCATCCCCAGAGAATGGGCGGGGAAGGAAGTGCATCTCCTGTGGGAAAGCGATGGGGAAGGGATGGTGTGGAGGGATGCGCAGCCGGTTCAGGTAAGAGGAAGTGCCTGTGCCAATGCTAGATTTTTATGAAGTACGTCGTAGACAGTGCTGCAATCAATGCTGTTTCCATGACATGTCCTGTCTCAGCCCCTTATAACGGGGCTGTAGGAATTCCCTGCCATTTGTTACATGGTTTGAATCAGACTGGATTTTAATTTCCTCTAATTATATAGCACTTCCCTGTTTTGTGAGGTTTTTAATCCAATATTTCTGACCGTTGGTCTGTGGCATGGAATACCCATGGGATTGCTATTAACGCTGGGGTTGCAGCAGCTCTCCAGGAGAAGCCGACCCTTTCCACGATGTTTTTCGTGTGTGTTTGATGGGGGCATGGAGACATGTCCTAGGGAGTTTGAGCAAAATCTTCATTCAGCAGGGTGCTGCAAATGGTCTTTGTACTAGTTCCATAGGCAAACAGTGAGCACAATCTCAGTACGCACAACTCCATGGTAATCTGCCATGTGTCAGAAGGGGCCCCTCTGCTGATATGTATCAACAAGTCATGGGTTAGTGATGCAGAATGGCAGCTGTTCCCATTGAACCTGTGTTAACATCTCTGATGTGAGTGTTGTCATGGAGCTATTTTAACGTCCCTCCTCCCTGTCATGACACACAGGGTTTGACTAAAGAAGGGGAGAAGACCAGCTATATCCTGACAGATGGCCTCAAGGAGACGGAGCCTCACAGGTAAGCATTGATGCTTGCTGAAATTCAGGAAACCCCCACCCTGCACTGGTTGGAGGGCCTATGAGGTACTCTTGGCACAGCCACACCACACAGGGAAAGTGCCCAGGCCTCTCTGCTCAGAGCTGTGAGGACCAGTGATGCAGCATTGTCACCTATTGGCTGCTCAGCTCGTGAGGTAACATCAGGCAGGATACAATGACAAGGTTTATTGATTGCTGTGCTTCAGGGTGTGAGTTACTCACTAGCTAGGATCAGGAAGAAATTTGTCCCATGTGGGATAGTGTTGCACAGTTAGGTAGGTGTAATATGTCTGTCTCTGAAGCACTGGCCACCATTAGAGACAGGATACCAGACTAGACAGGCCACTGGCCTGGCCCGGTCCGACCGTTCCTGTGCTTTTGGCAGATCTTGTTTCCTAGTCTCTACGCAGAGAACACAGTGAGTTGCGCATTGATCTCTGGTGACTTCTGTTTCCATTTTTCTCATTTCTACAGTCTGACTGTCTACGTGGAAGTTGCCTGCAATGGTCTCTTTGGGGCTGGAAAAGGCAGCCTGATTGCACCTCCTGACCCTGACAAGAAGTTCACCCTGAACAAGGCAGAGCTTGTGGTCTTTAACAGGGATGTCCATGAGCTGCTGGTAGATTTTGAGATACTAGTGGACATGGCCAAGGTAAATACTTTAGTCCGCTGTCTCTTTTATTCTCCAGCTCCTCTACTTCCCTCCTCTTCCTTTTTTCATGACTTTCCCTTGATTTGGCCTCTTTCCCCCAGCTCTACCAAAAAGACCTGAAGGAGTAAGCATTTGCCATTGTAGCTTGTGTACAACTGGAAGTGTCTCTTTTGTCTCATCATGCCAGCTAACAACTGCAGCCTCTGAGTTCCAAAAAAGCGAAATTCGTACACCAGGGGAAGGAAACACCACCTCTGCGTCTATATTGCCTCAGGCTACACGTGTCATTGGTAGAGAGGTGGGAAGTTGGTAGGACACAGCTAATGGGCTGTCCACATGTGCAGCAGTTCAGTGTGCTATCCGTCACCTTGTATAGACTCTCAACCTGTCCAATATGAGAGTTGCTGAGCTAAGTGTCTCTCTCTTCTCACTCTTGCCCTCCCTCAGCTCCTTGGGGAGGAAAACCAGCGGAGCTTCCAGGCACTGTACGTGGCCAATCAGATGGTTAACCTGCTTGATGTCACGGACTCCTGTACCTTCCCTGCAGTGCGTCACCTCGCCTCTTCCATCTTCAGCCAGAAGAATGGCGAGAGCCAGCACACCATCCATGCTATGGGCCACTGCCACATCGATTCTGGTAAGAATGGGTCCAGGGGATGCGTGCTTACTGAAAGGCCTGTGGGTGGTTAGGGCTGGCCAGTGATGTTGGGTACTGCCAGAGGGGAGCAGTTCTCAGCTGAGCAGGCACTGAGTGTTCTGTAGAAGTGATGCTCTGAGCCTCTAGGGGAAGGGACAGGGAAATCTCAGTTATCAGCTACAAAATGTATGTAGCCGTTTCAGCCTGGCTGGAGATGGTGACTTACCACAGGGCTGGAAGGCATCCTTTACAAAGGGGCATGTCAAAGCCTTCCATGCCCATTCCTTACTTCCTTTGCCTGGCCCCTAGATTTCAAATTCCCAGTGGGGTTTTCCCTAGTCACGCTATTGTGGGAAAAGGAAGTGAGGTATCCAGGACAGGCAGCAGCCCCGTGATCTGAGGACTCTTCAGGACTTACTGCCATGCTTCAATCCATTGACATTTTAATAGTGTGATTTTCCCATGTCTTCACATCCCGCAGTGGTTGATTCTTGTAAAGGCAGCACAGCTTGGATCCCGGATGAGTAGGGCCATATCAAATTCACAGTCCATTTTTGTGGACTAAGCTATGACTTCACGGTCATAGCATTTTAAAAATCTTGAATGTCACGATTTCAGATATTTAAATCTTAAATTTCACGGAGTTGTAACAAAGCATGAATATGTATGGAAAAACGGCAAAATACAAACATGTAAAGCCCTTAAGTCAGTGTTTCTCAAACTGGGGGTCCCAACCCAAAATAGGGTTGCAAAGCTATTGTAGGGGTGGTCGCGGTATTGCCACCCTTACTTCTGGCTGCCTTCAGAGCTGGATAGCTGGAGCAGCGCAGCATTCAGATCTGGATTCCTGGCCAGCAGCCGCTGCTCTCTAGCTACCCAGCTCTGAAGGCAGTGCCACCAGCAGCAGTAGCGTAGAAGTAAGGGTGGCAAAACCATACTATGCCATCCTTATTTCTGTGTTGCCGCTGGCAGCGGCACTGCATTCAGACCTTGGTGTCTGGCAAGCAGCTGCCGCTATCCGGCCACCCAGCTCTGATGGCAGCATAGAAGTAAGGGTAGCAATACTGCAACCCCTATATAACAGATTTGAGACCCTCTTTTGGGTTGGGACCTCCCATTTGAGAAATGCTATGTACTTGTATATACTTTTGCCCTATAATATAAAAGAATATAGTACAGGATAAAAGTACACAAAAGATCGAAGTTTACGGGGGAGACCAGATTTCATGGTCTGTGACACGTTTTTCATAGCTGTGATAAGGCTCAGCTGTGTCTTTCCAGCCAGGAGAAGGCAGCACAGAATGGGCATTGGCAGGTGCCAGGCTGTGTGTGTATATAAAATAATGGCCATTTAAAATGGAAAGGCCATGTGGCCACAGTGAGCTCAGCCTGTTTCTGTCCCTGCAGCCTGGCTGTGGCCATACGAGGAGTCTATCCGCAAGTGTGCTCGCAGCTGGGTGACCGTCATACGCCTGATGGAGAAGAACCCGGAGTTCACGTTTGTCTGCTCGCAGGTGAGTTGTCATCTTCCGCTCCCAGGTGGGCAGCAAAACTCTTGAAGCAAAGACAAAAGGAAGGTTAGTGCATATTCAAAGGAGCATGGTAAGTGGCTGGGAGGGGGGCTGCTATGCAAGGGACTTCTCTATCCCTGGTCTCCAAGTTGCTTCTACCATGCTCCCAACCCCAGATGCCAGGTGCAGATTTCAGCCCAAGCCTCCTACCTGGCAGCAGAGAGCTGTCCTGCCAGGTCTGGGACCAGTCCTATTTGCACTGAGCTCCAATGCCTGCTAAAAATTCAGGTTTGCAGCTGCTGTGAGCCAGAAGCTTTAGACAAATTGGATAATCTCTAGAATAGTCTCCGGGTGCTTTATGGCTCGGTCTTCTTTGCAGGCCCAGCAGTTTGAATGGGTGAGGAACTGGTATCCTGGGTTGTACGCTCAGATTCAGGACTATGCCAAAGAGGGACGATTCATACCTGTTGGTGGCACATGGGTAGAAATGGTAAGATCACAGCAGCCCTTCTGCATCGCCTTCTGAGTCTTCTCTCTAACAGATCAGTTACTGAGTCTCAGATGCCTTCTCTTAACATATTCTTTTGCTCAGACCCTCAAGGGAAATCGTGGGAGGGGTTTTGGAACCCAGACCCTAGCCTGGGGATCCCTCCCCTCTGGAAACGTAACCCTAACCCTACCATTTGGAACACTAATGGTACCTGAAGACCACTACCCTTTAGAACCCTTATCCTAGCTCAGGGACCCCTACCTTTGGGACATTAATCCTAGGCGTTGGGGCCTAGTACAGTGACCCCTACCCTTTGGGACATTAATCCTAGGTGTTGGGGCCTAGCAGTGACCCCTACCCTTTGGAAACCTAAATATATCCTGGAGAGCCCTATATTCTGAAACCCTAACCTTTGCCAGGGGAGTCCTATGCATTGGAAACCTAAATATAGTGTGGGGAGCCCTCTCTGTTGGAACCCTAATGCTACCTTGGGGATCCCTACCCTGTGGAACCCCGACCCTAGCTTGGGGAGTCATACCATCTTGAATCCTAATGCTTGCTTGGGCAGCCCTGTTACCCTGGGTTTTCAGAACCCACAGCACTACAGTGGCAACTTAACTGTTTCTCTCCAGGCAGTGTCAGGAATAAATCAATGGGGACATAGCTCTTCCATCTGATAAATGATTGGCACGAACAAGAGTGCTTTTACCTAAAACTACTTTTTTATTAGGTCTGAAGCGCACACACATATAAATGCTTCAGCAGTAGGACTAGAGCATTCCAAACTTTTATATTTACCCAAAGTCTGAAATGGTTTTGAGTGATCACCAGCCAGCCTTCTGGGGGCCTTTCTGTCCAGCTGATGGGGAGTTTAGGTGTCGGCTCCTTGCCTGAAGAAAAGCTTCCTCTGGCTGCTCCAAAGCATGCTTTCTAACTATTAGATTTTCTCCAGACAAAGCGCATAACTCATAATAGCCTCTAATAGGCTAACAATTTCCCTAGCAACAGCCAATAACAATTCATTATTCTCCATATAAGCAAAGCAGCTTCAGCAAAAAAAACTGACACAAACAGACAACCAGAATCAGAGTCAGTTTTCCATGTTTCCCTCACCCACACACCTTCTCATGAATCTGTCCTTTCACTTTATCTGTCCCAGCCAGTGAAACTGCAGCTTGCAGGTTTTTTTGTTCTGTCTGCTTAAACAAGGCCAGATTATTCCTATCTGGTGTCCTCGCTTACAGTTTATGGGGGCCTAAGTGAACAACATGGCTGCGAGTTATATCACATCAAGTTCTCTCACAGCAGCCCTACCCTGGGAACCCTAACCCTTGCTTGGGGAGTCCTCTCCCTGGGAACCCTAACCCTTGCTTTGGGGAGTCTTGTCCATTGAAACTCTAACCCTAGCCTAGGGAACCTTATCCTCAGGAACCCTAACCCAGGGAACCCTACCTGCTAGAACCCTAACTCAGTGAGCCTTACCTGTTGGAACCCTAACCGGGGAAGCCTACCCTCTAGAACTCAAAATTGAGGAGCCCTACCCACTGGAACCTTAACCTAAGCTTGCAGAGTCCTACCTTCTGGAACCCTAACCCTAGCTTGTGGCACCTGACCCTCTGGAACCCTACCCCTAGCTTGGGCTGGCCCTACTTGATGGAATCCTAATCTGAGTTTGGGGAGCCCTACCTCTGGAACCCTAACCCTGGCAGCCCTACCCTCTGAAACACTAACCCTAGTTTGGGGAGCTCTAACCTCTGGAAACCTAACACTAGTCGGGGCATCCTATTCATTGGAAATCTAACCCTAGCTTGGGGAGCCTTGCCCTCTGGAATCCAACCCTAGCTGAAGGAGTCGTATCCATGTGAACCCTAGCCTTGGGCGCCTGACCCTCTGGAACCATAACACTAGCTTTGGGAGTCCTACCAACTGTAATTCTAATCCTATTCCAGGGAGTCCTACGCTGTGTACCCCTAACTCTAGATTAGGCAGCCTTATACCCTGGAACCATAACCCAGTAGCACCCTCAGCTATATTGTCAACAAGCTCTTCCCTCTCCCCAGACTCTGTTGCCCTCCCTCACCCCTCTGGAGGGTGTGTCATGACCATACATGACTGCAGTGTCTCAGCTGGGAGCTGTATGGATTGGGCCTGCCATGGGGTGCATGTTACTGGGGTGGCCACTCTCCTTTCTCTGCTGGCAAGTGGGGCAGGCGATCTGCACAGAATTCCTCAGTTGCCATTGTCTTCCAGGATGGGAATCTTCCCAGTGGTGAATCAATGGTGCGTCAGTTCCTGCAGGGACAGCGGTTTTTCCAGCAGCAGTTTGGGAAGCTTTGCTCGGAGGTACGTGTTCCTCCTCGGTGGATCCCCTCTACATGTTCCCTCTCTGGGGGTGGCGGAGGTGATCCATGTGGTCCCTTTTAGAGCTGATATTCCCAGTGTCTCTGCTTCATTCTTGGTGGGACACGCTCACTTAGGAGTGATCTATCTAAAGTATGTATGTGGCCCATCACCATCATATTTGAGTTCTTTCAATCTCTTTTGTATCTAACCTCATGCGCCCCTGTGGGGAAGGGCAGTGCTGCTATTCTCACTGTACAGATGAGGAAACTGAGGCACAGACAGGCCCAGTGACTCGTCCAAGGTCACACAGGAAGTCTGTGGCAGAGCAGGGACTTTATTCCAGATCTCCCAAGTCCTAAACTAGTGCCTGAACTGCTGGACCATCCACAAGAAATTCCAGCCGGAGGCTGCTAGGGCCTTGGATATATTAGTGCAGCGTACCTCTTCCTACTTCCTAGTACATAGGCCTTGGCCAGTTCATATAGCACCCACTACCTAGCAATATTTCCTCCAGGCTGAGGGGCCCTGTGGAGAGCACTAGGGCCGCAGTGATACGTGGCTGACTATATGGGGTATCCAGAATTTGGGCCTGTTCCCGTCTCTGCCCTAGAGATGTGTGGGGAGATAGGTGCACCCGGCTACATTGTCTGAGAGACACCTGAGCAGGTGACGGGGTTGTGTTTCTCTCTCTCTCTCTCTCTCTCTCTCTCGCACGTTCTCTTCTCTGCTCCCAGTTCTGGTTGCCAGACACCTTTGGATACTCGGCCCAGCTGCCCCAGTTGATGCGTGGCTGTGGGATACGATGGTTCCTCACTCAGAAACTCAGCTGGAGCCTGGTGAACACCTTCCCGGTGAGCTGGCCTTTCCTGCTGTGGGGGGCATGCATGTGTGTATGGGAGTCTGTCCAGTGGGCTTGCATGTGACCAATCTTCGTACTAGCTGAACTGTTCCTTTGGCTCTCTGGGCATAGGCCCTCATTCAGAGAGCTCACCAGAGCTTTACGTGAGGCTGACTGGATCAGGTAGTTCATAGCCCACAACAAGAGAAGATTTGGCTACTGATCATATCATGGTAAGGTGCTGAAGTATGAAGCCAACAGCTTTGAAAAGTTAATGGTGGGCAACCAAAAGTTTATTTTCAGTAGCTCCCTGGACTAATGCGCCCCACTCTGGCTGTCCCTGCGGTGTCCCCCTGTGAGGCTGTAATAGACTCCCCCTTGGTGACATTTTGCTCTCTTCCAGCATAGCACCTTTTTCTGGGAAGGCATCGATGGCTCCCAAGTTCTGACCCATTTCCCGCCTGGCAATTCGTATGCCCTAAAAGGTCGAGTGGAGGAGGTGAGCGATAGGACATTGTAGGCAGATGGGTTTGCCTCTGTCTTTCTGTCCCAGTGTACCCAGCTTGCAAGGGAATGTCACCGCCATCTGGGCTGTAAACAATGGCTGTTGGAGGGGAGTGCCACATAACGAGGAGGTGGGGAAAGGTGATAGGACAAGCAGGTGGGGTGTTTGGAGTAAAGCCCAGATTTGTCTGTCCATGCAATGTGTCAGAGCCTTGAGTTTTTTATAATGAGCTGCATTTTAAAGCTAAATCCACGGGGGAGTGGAGAGTTGATGAGTCACTGCAGGAGGGCTCTCAACTTCTCCAGATTCTCCTGTCTCCCTGGGCCCTGGTGGATGTGTCCCGGGAGGCAGAGCTGAAAAGAGAATGAACATGGTGAGAAGAGGACAACAAGCTAGTGCCTGATCTTTACGCCTGCAGGGCTCTCCTTGGCTTGACTATGAGGGGGCCTGACACTATGTGTCATGTGTATATGTAATCTTCTCTAGATGATGAAAACCATGAACAACAACAGAGACAAAGGCCGTGTGAACCACAGTGCCGCTCTCTTTGGGTTTGGAGATGGAGGAGGTGGCCCGACCCAGAAGATGCTGGACAGGATGAAGAGAATGAGTGATACAGATGGGCTACCCAGGTCTGGGGAGGCTCTACCCTCTCTCCTCATGTGTCCTTCAGAGCTTGGTGCTGACTGCCGACTCTTGAGAGCTTTTTGCTAACCCCTTTGGTCCTACCATTCTGGAGAGTGGGGCTGGAGGGAGCTGATGATTCACAGCTGGGGCTGTTGCTTTCCCACTTGCAATCCATCGACTTGTGCTAGGGAAGGAACCACAGGGCTCCTCATTCCCTCTGCAGGGGGCAGCAGCTGCTGAGCCTGTATTGTTGCTATCTGCCTTTCTCCCCCATAGGGTTCAGATGTCCACACCTGACCGGTTTTTCTCTATGCTGGAGAAGGAGAAGACCCAGCTGTTCACCTGGATAGGAGAACTGTTCCTGGAGCTACACAACGGCACTTATACCACCCAGACCCAGGTTACCATGCCCGGGATGGGAGGGGAGATAAGGCAGTGGGTGGAAACTATCTAGATCAGGTTAACTCTGACCAGTAGGGGAGCCTTCCACTCTGAATCCATCTCCTTGGTGTGCCTTCATTGGTGCAATTTAGTGCCATAGTAGGACCTGAC
>NW_027053762.1:0-22610 GCF_011386835.1 Chrysemys picta bellii | reverse complement strand
GGGGCTCGGCGTCCTTCCCAGCACCCAGCCCCTGCCGGCCCCTACAAACAAACACACAAGAACAACAAGGACCTATGCAAATACAGGTCCCTTCTCCTCCAATGGGAACCCCCCCTCAAACTCCCCTGTTTGCCGCCGCTGCTCGCAGCTGTACCGCTGCCTGGCTGGGCGGCCGCTTTTATGGGCCCCTTGATCAGCCAAGCTCCGCCCCCTACTCGGGGCTCGGCGTCCTTCCCAGCACCCAGCCCCTACCGGCCCCTACAAACAAACACACAAGAACAACAAGGACAGATGCAAACACAGGTACCTTCTCCTCCAATGGGAACCCCCTCTCAAACTCCCCTGTTTGCTGCCGCTGCTCGCAGCTGTACCGCTGCCTGGCTGGGCGGCCGCTTTTATGGGGCCCTTGATCAGCCAAGCTCCGCCCCCTACTCGGGGCTCGGCGTCCTTCCCAGCACACAGCCCCTGCCGGCCCCTACAAACAAACACACAAGAACAACAAGGACAGATGCAACCACAGGTACCTTCTCCTCCAATGGGAACCCCTTCTCAAACTCCCCTGTTTGCCGCCGCTGCTCGCAGCTGTACCGCTGCCTGGCTGGGCGGCCACTTTTATGGGCCCCTTGATCAGCCAAGCTCCGCCCCCTACTCGGGGCTCGGCTTCCTTCCCAGCACCCAGCCCCTGCCGGCCCCTACAAACAAACACACAAGAACAACAAGGACCGATGCAAATACAGGTACCTTCTCCTCCAATGGGAACCCCCTCTCAAACTCCCCTGTTTGCTGCCGCTGCTCGCAGCTGTACCACTGCCTGGCTGGGCGGCCGCTTTTATGGGCCCCTTGATCAGCCAAGCTCCGCCCCCTACTCAGGGCTCGGCGTCCTTCCCAGCACCCAGCCCCTGCCGGCCCTTACAAACAAACACACAAGAACAACAAGGACTGATTCAAATACAGGTACCTTCTCGTCCAATGGGAACCCCCTCTCAAATTCCCCTGTTTGCTGCCGCTGCTCGCAGCTGTACCGCTGCCTGGCTGGGCGGCCGCTTTTATGGGCCCCTTGATCAGCCAAGCTCCGCCCCCTACTCGGGGCTCGGCGTCCTTCCCAGCACCCAGCCCCTGCCGGCCCCTACAAACAAACACACAAGAACAACAAGGACCGATGCAAATACAGGTACCTTCTCCTCCAATGGGAATCCCCTCCCAAACTCCCCGGTTTGCTGCCGCTGCTCGCAGCTGTTACCGCTGCCTGGCTGGGCGGCCGCTTTTATGCGCCCCTTGATCAGCCAAGCTCCGCCCCCTACTCGGGGCTGGGCGTCCTTCCCAGCACCCAGCCCCTGCCGGCCCCTACAAACAAACACACAAGAACAACAAGGACAGATGGAAACAGAGGTACCTTCTCCTCCAATGGGAACTCCCTCTCAAACTCCCCTGTTTGCCGCCGCTGCTCGCAGCTGTTACCGCTGCCTGGCTGGGCGTCCGCTTTTATGCGCCCCTTGATCAGCCGAGCTCCGCCCCCTACTCGGGGCTGGGCGTCCTTCCCAGCACCCAGCCCCTGCCGGCCCCGACAAACAAACACACAAGAACAACAAGGACCGATGCAAATACAGGTACCTTCTCCTCCAATGGGAACTCCCTCTCAAACTCCCCTGTTTGCTGCCGCTGCTCGCAGCTGTACCGCTGCCTGGCTGGGCGGCCGCTTTTATGGGCCCCTTGATCAGCCAAACTCCGCCCCCTACTCGGGGCTCGGAGTCCTTCCCAGCACCCAGCCCCTGCCGGCCCCTACAAACAAACACACAAGAACAACAAGGACAGATGCAAATACAGGTACCTTCTCCTCCAATGGGAACCCCCTCTCAAACTCCCCTGTTTGCTGCCGCTGCTCGCAGCTGTACCGCTGCCTGGCTGGGCGGCCGCTTTTATGGGCCCCTTGATCAGCCAAGCTCCGCCCCCTACTCGGGGCTCGGCGTCCTTCCCAGCACCCAGCCCCTGCCGGCCCCTACAAACAAACACACAAGAACAACAAGGACAGATGCAAAACAGGTACCTTCTCCTCCAATGGGAACCCCCTCTCAAATTCCCCTGTTTGCTGCCGCTGCTCGCAGCTGTACCGCTGCCTGGCTGGGCGGCCGCATTTATGGGCCCCTTGATCAGCCAAGCTCCGCCCCCTACTCGGGGCTCGGCGTCCTTCCCAGCACCCAGCCCCTGCCGGCCCTTACAAACAAACACACAAGAACAACAAGGACTGATTCAAATACAGGTACCTTCTCCTCCAATGGGAACCCCCTCTCAAACTCCCCTGTTTGCTGCCGCTGCTCGCAGCTGTACCGCTGCCTCGCTGGGCGGCCGCTTTTATGGGCCCCTTGATCAGCCAAGCTCCGCCCCCTACTCGGGGCTCGGCGTCCTTCCCAGCACCCAGCCCCTGCCGGCCCTACAAACAAACACACAAGAACAACAAAGACAGATGCAAATACAGGTACCTTCTCCTCCAATGGGAACCCCCTCTCAAACTCCCCTGTTTGCTGCCGCTGCTCGCAGCTGTACCGCTGCCTGGCTGGGAGGCCGCTTTTATGGGCCCCTTGATCAGCCAAGCTCCGCCCCCTACTCGGGGCTCGGTGTCCTTCCCAGCACCCAGCCCCTGCCGGCCCCTACAAACAAACACACAAGAACAACAAGGACCGATGCAAATACAGGTACCTTCTCCTCCAATGGGAATCCCCTCCCAAACTCCCCGGTTTGCTGCCGCTGCTCGCAGCTGTTACCGCTGCCTGGCTGGGCGGCCGCTTTTATGCGCCCCTTGATCAGCCAAGCTCCGCCCCCTACTCGGGGCTGGGCGTCCTTCCCAGCACCCAGCCCCTGCCGGCCCCTACAAACAAACACACAAGAACAACAAGGACAGATGGAAACAGAGGTACCTTCTCCTCCAATGGGAACTCCCTCTCAAACTCCCCTGTTTGCCGCCGCTGCTCGCAGCTGTTACCGCTGCCTGGCTGGGCGTCCGCTTTTATGCGCCCCTTGATCAGCCGAGCTCCGCCCCCTACTCGGGGCTGGGCGTCCTTCCCAGCACCCAGCCCCTGCCGGCCCCGACAAACAAACACACAAGAACAACAAGGACCGATGCAAATACAGGTACCTTCTCCTCCAATGGGAACCCCTTCTCAAACTCCCCTGTTTGCTGCCGCTGCTCGCAGCTGTACCGCTGCCTGGCTGGGCGGCCGCTTTTATGGGCCCCTTGATCAGCCAAGCTACGCCCCCTACTCGGGGCTCGGCGTCCTTCCCAGCACCCAGCCCCTGCCGGCCCCTACAAACAAACACACAAGAACAACAAGGACAGATGCAAATACAGGTACCTTCTCCTCCAATGGGAACTCCCTCTCAAACTCCCTGTTTGCTGCCGCTGCTCGCAGCTGTACCGCTGCCTGGCTGGGCGGCCGCTTTTATGGGCCCCCTGATCAGCCAAGCTCCGCCCCCTACTCGGGGCTCGGAGTCCTTCCCAGCACCCAGCCCCTGCCGGCCCCTACAAACAAACACACAAGAACAACAAGGACAGATGCAAATACAGGTACCTTCTCCTCCAATGGGAACCCCCTCTCAAACTCCCCTGTTTGCTGCCGCTGCTCGCAGCTGTACCGCTGCCTGGCTGGGCGGCCGCTTTTATGGGCCCCTTGATCAGCCAAGCTCCGCCCCCTACTCGGGGCTCGGCGTCCTTCCCAGCACCCAGCCCCTGCCGGCCCCTACAAACAAAGGACACAAGAACAACAAGGACAGATGCAAATACAGGTACCTTCTCCTCCAATGGGAACCCCCTCTCAAATTCCCCTGTTTGCTGCCGCTGCTCGCAGCTGTACCGCTGCCTGGCTGGGCGGCCGCATTTATGGGCCCCTTGATCAGCCAAGCTCCGCCCCCTACTCGGGGCTCGGCGTCCTTCCCAGCACCCAGCCCCTGCCGGCCCTTACAAACAAACACACAAGAACAACAAGGACTGATTCAAATACAGGTACCTTCTCCTCCAATGGGAACCCCCTCTCAAACTACCCTGTTTGCTGCCGCTGCTCGCAGCTGTACCGCTGCCTCGCTGGGCGGCCGCTTTTATGGGCCCCTTGATCAGCCAACCTCCGCCCCCTACTCGGGGCTCGGCGTCCTTCCAGCACCCAGCCCCTGCCGGCCCCTACAAACAAACACACAAGAACAACAAGGACAGATGCAAATACAGGTACCTTCTCCTCCAATGGGAACCCCCTCTCAAACTCCCCTGTTTGCTGCCGCTGCTCGCAGCTGTACCGCTGCCTGGCTGGGAGGCCGCTTTTATGGGCACCTTGATCAGCCAAGCTCCGCCCCCTACTCGGGGCTCGGTGTCCTTCCCAGCACCCAGCCCCTGCCGGCCCCTACAAACAAACACACAAGAACAACAAGGACAGATGCAAATACAGGTACCTTCTCCTCCAATGGGAACTCCCTCTCAAACTCCCCTGTTTGCTGCCGCTGCTCGCAGCTGTACCGCTGCCTGGCTGGGCGGCCGCTTTTATGGCCCCTTGATCAGCCAAGCTCTGCCCCCTACTCGGGGCTCGGAGTCCTTCCCAGCACCCAGCCCCTGCCGGCCCCTACAAACAATCACACAAGAACAACAAGGACAGATGCAAAGACAGGTACCTTCTCCTCCAATGGTAACCCCCTCTCAAACTCCCCTGTTTGCTGCCGCTGCTCGCAGCTGTACCGCTGCCTGGCTGGGCGGCCGCTTTTATGGGCCCCTTGATCAGCCAAGCTCCGCCCCCTACTCGGGGCTCGGCGTCCTTCCCAGAACCCAGCCCCTGCCGGCTCCTACAAACAAACACACAAGAACAACAAGGACAGATGCAAATACAGGTACCTTCTCCTCCAATGGGAACCCCCTCTCAAACTCCCCTGTTTGCTGCCGCTGCTCGCAGCTGTACCGCTGCCTGGCTGGGCGGCCGCTTTTATGGGCCCCTGGATCAGCCAAGCTCCGCCCCCTACTCGGGGCTCGGCGTCCTTCCCAGCACCCAGCCCCTGCCGGCCCTTACAAACAAACACACAAGAACAACAAGGACTGATTCAAATACAGGTACCTTCTCCTCCAAAGGGAACCCCCTCTCAAACTCCCCTGTTTGCTGCCGCTGCTCGCAGCTGTACCGCTGCCTCGCTGGGCGGTCGCTTTTATGGGCCCCTTGATCAGCCAAGCTCCGCCCCCTACTCGGGGCTGGGCGTCCTTCCCAGCACCCAGCCCCTGCCGGCCCCTACAAACAAACACACAAGAACAACAAGGACAGATGCAAATACAGGTACCTTCTCCTCCAATGGGAACCCCCTCTCAAACTCCCCTGTTTGCTGCCGCTGCTCGCAGCTGTACCGCTGCCTGGCTGGGCGGCCGCTTTTATGGGCCCCTTGATCAGCCAAGCTCCGCCCCCTACTCGGGGCTCGGAGTCCTTCCCAGCACCCAGCCCCTGCCGGCCCCTACAAACAAACACACAAGAACAACAAGGACAGATGCAAATACAGGTACCTTCTCCTCCAATGGGAACCCCCTCTCAAACTCCCCTGTTTGCTGCCGCTGCTCGCAGCTGTACCGCTGCCTGGCTGAGCGGCCGCTTTTATGGGCCCCTTGATCAGCCAACCTCCGCCCCCTACTCGGGGCTCGGCCTCCTTCCCAGCACCCAGCCTCTGCCGGCCCCTACAAACAAACACACAAGAACAACAAGGACCGATGCAAACACAGGTACCTTCTCCTCCAATGGGAACTCCCTCTCAAACTCCCCGGTTTACTGCCGCTGCTCGCAGATGTACCGCTGCCTGGCTGGGCGGCCGCTTTTATGGGCCCCTTGATCAGCCAAGCTCCGCCCCCTACTCGGGGCTCGGCGTCCTTCCCAGCACCCAGCCCCTGCCGGCCCCTACAAACAAACACACAAGAACAACAAGGACAGATGCAAACACAGGTACCTTCTCCTCCAATGGGAACCCCCTCTCAAACTCCCCTGTTTGCCGCCGCTGCTCGCAGCTGTACCGCTGCCTGGCTGGGCGGCCGCTTTTATGGGCCCCTTGATCAGCCAAGCTCCGCCCCCTACTCGGGGCTCGGCGTCCTTCCCAGCACCCAGCCCCTGCCGGCCCCTACAAACAAACACACAAGAACAACAAGGACAGATGCAAACACAGATACCTACTCCTCCAATGGGAACCCCCTCTCAAACTCCCCTGTTTGCCGCCGCTGCTCGCAGCTGTACCGCTGCCTGGCTGGGCGGCCGCTTTTATGGGCCCCTTGATCAGCCAAGCTCCGCCCCCTACTCGGGGCTCGGCCTCTTTCCCAGCACCCAGCCCCTGCCGGCCCCTACAAAGAAACACACAAGAACAACAAGGACAGATGCAAACACAGGTACCTTCTACTCCAATGGGAACCCCTTCTAAAACTCCCCTGTTTGCCGCCGCTGCTCGCAGCTGTACCGCTGCCTGGCTGGGCGGCCGCTTTTATGGGCCCCTTGATCAGCCAAGCTCCGCCCCCTACTCGGGGCTCGGCCTCCTTCCCAGCACCCAGCCCCTGCCGGCCCCTACAAACAAACACACAAGCACAACAAGGACATATGCAAACACAGGTACCTTCTAATCCAATGGGAACCCCCTCTCAAACTCCCCTGTTTGCCGCCGCTGCTCGCAGCTGTACCGCTGCCTGGCTGGGCGGCCGCTTTTATGGGCCCCTTGATCAGCCAAGCTCCGCCCCCTACTCGGGGCTCAGCCTCCTTCCCAGCACCCAGCCCCTGCCGGCCCCTACAAACAAACACACAAGCACAACAAGGACAGATGCAAACACAGGTACCTTCTCCTCCAATGGGAACCCCCTCTCAAACTCCCCTGTTTCCCGCAGCTGCTCGCAGCTGTACCGCTGCCTGGCTGGGCGGCCGCTTTTATGGGCCCCTTGATCAGCCAAGCTCCGCCCCCTACTCGGGGCTCGGCGTCCTTCCCAGCACCCAGCCCCTGCCGGCCCCTACAAACAAACACACAAGAACAACAAGAACAGATGCAAATACAGGTACCTTCTCCTCCAATGGGAACCCCCTCTCAAACTCCCCTGTTTGCTGCCGCTGCTCGCAGCTGTACCGCTGCCTGGCTGGGCGGCCGCTTTTATGGGCCCCTTGATCAGCCAAGCTCCGCCCCCTACTCGGGGCTCGGCGTCCTTCCCAGCACCCAGCCCCTGCCGCCCCTTACAAACAAACACACAAGAACAACAAGGACTGATTCAAATACAGGTACCTTCTCCTCCAATGGGAACCCCCTCTCAAACTCCCCTGTTTGCTGCCGCTGCTCGCAGCTGTACCGCTGCCTGGCTGGGCGGCCGCTTTTATGGGCCCCTTGATCAGCCAAGCTCCGCCCCCTACTCGGGGCTCGGCGTCCTTCCCAGCACCCAGCCCCTGCCGGCCCCTACAAACAAACACACTAGAACAACAAGGACAGATGCAAATACAGGTACCTTCTCCTCCAATGGGAACCCCCTCTCAAACTCCCCTGTATGCTGCCGCTGCTCGCAGCTGTTCCGCTGCCTGGCTGGGCGGCCGCTTTTATGGGCCCTTTGATCAGCCAAGCTCCGCCCCCTACTCGGGGCTCGGAGTCCTTCCCAGCACCCAGCCCCTGCCGGCCCCTACAAACAAACACACAAGAACAACAAGGACAGATGCAAATACAGGTACCTTCTCCTCCAATGGGAACCCCCTCTCAAACTCCCCTGTTTGCTGCCGCTGCTCGCAGCTGTACCGCTGCCTGGCTGAGCGGCCGCTTTTATGGGCCCCTTGATCAGCCAACCTCCGCCCCCTACTCGGGGCTCGGCCTCCTTCCCAGCACCCAGCCCCTGCCGGCCCCTACAAACAAACACACAAGAACAACAAGGACCGATGCAAACACAGGTACCTTCTCCTCCAATGGGAACCCCCTCTCAAACTCCCCTGTTTGTCGCCGCTGTTCGCAGCTGTACCGCTGCCTGGCTGGGCGGCCGCTTTTATGGGCCCCTTGATCAGCCAAGCTCCGCCCCCTACTCGGGGCTCGGCATCCTTCCCAGCACCCAGCCCCTGCCGGCCCCTACAAACAAACACACAAGAACAACAAGGACCTATGCAAATACAGGTACCTTCTCCTCCAATGGGAACCCCCCCTCAAACTCCCCTGTTTGCCGCCGCTGCTCGCAGCTGTACCGCTGCCTGGCTGGGCGGCCGCTTTTATGGGCCCCTTGATCAGCCAAGCTCCGCCCCCTACTCGGGGCTCGGCGTCCTTCCAGCACCCAGCCCCTGCCGGCCCCTACAAACAAACACACAAGAACAACAAGGACAGATGCAAACACAGGTACCTTCTCCTCCAATGGGAACCCCCTCTGAAACTCCTCTGTTTGCTGCCGCTGCTCGCAGCTGTACCGCTGCCTGGCTGGGCGGCCGCTTTATGGGGCCCTTGATCAGCCAAGCTCCGCCCCCTACTCGGGGCTCGGCGTCCTTCCCAGCACCCAGCCCCTGCCGGCCCCTACAAACAAACACACAAGAACAACAAGGGACAGATGCAACCACAGGTACCTTCTCCTCCAATGGGAACCCCCTCTCAAACTCCCCTGTTTGCCGTCGCTGCTCGCAGCGGTACCGCTGCCTGGCTGGGCGGCCGCTTTTATGTGCCCCTTGATCAGCCAAGCTCCGCCCCCTACTCGGGGCTCGGCGTCCTTCCCAGCACCCAGCCCCTGCCGGCCCCTACAAACAAACACACAAGAACAACAAGGACAGATGCAAACACAGGTACCTTCTCCTCCAATGGGAACCCCCTCTCAAACTCCCCTGTTTGCCGCCGCTGCTCGCAGCTGTACCGCTGCCTGGCTGGGCGGCCGCTTTTATGGGCCCCTTGATCAGCCAAGCTCCGCCCCCTACTCGGGGCTCGGCCTCCTTCCCAGCACCCAGCCCCTGCCGGCCCCTACAAACAAACACACAAGAACAACAAGGACAGATGCAAACACAGATACCTTCTCCTCCAATGGGAACCCCCTCTCAAACTCCCCTGTTTGCTGCCGCTGCTCGCAGCTGTACCGCTGCCTGGCTGGGCGGCCGCTTTTATCGGGCCCTTGATCAGCCAAGCTCCGCCCCCTACTCGGGGCTCGGCCTCTTTCCCAGCACCCAGCCCCTGCCGGCCCCTAGAAAGAAACACACAAGAACAACAAGGACAGATGCAAACACAGGTACCTTCTCCTCCAATGGGAACCCCTTCTCAAACTCCCCTGTTTGCCGCCGCTGCTCGCAGCTGTACCGCTGCCTGGCTGGGCGGCCGCTTTTATGGGCCCCTTGATCAGCCAAGCTCCGCCCCCTACTCGGGGCTCGGCTTCCTTCCCAGCACCCAGCCCCTGCCGGCCCCTACAAACAAACACACAAGAACAACAAGGACCGATGCAAATACAGGTACCTTCTCCTCCAATGGGAACCCCCTCTCAAACTCCCCTGTTTGCCGTCGCTGCTCGCAGCGGTACCGCTGCCTGGCTGGGCGGCCGCTTTTATGGGCCCCTTGATCAGCCAAGCTCCGCCCCCTACTCGGGGCTCGGCGTCCTTCCCAGCACCCAGCTCCTGCCGGCCCCTACAAACAAACACACAAGAACAACAAGGACAGATGCAAACACAGGTACCTTCTCCTCCAATGGGAACCCCCTCTCAAACTCCCCTGTTTGCTGCCGCTGCTCGCAGCTGTACCGCTGCCTGGCTGGGCGGCCGCTTTTATGGGCCCCTTGATCAGCCAAGCTCCGCCCCCTACTCGGGGCTCGGAGTCCTTCCCAGCACCCAGCCCCTGCCGGCCCCTACAAACAAACACACAAGAACAACAAGGACAGATGCAAACACAGGTACCTTCTCCTCCAATGGGAACCCCTTCTCAAACTCCCCTGTTTGCCGCCGCTGCTCGCAGCTGTACCGCTGCCTGGCTGGGCGGCCGCTTTTATGGGCCCCTTGATCAGCCAAGCTCCGCCCCCTACTCGGGGCTCGGCTTCCTTCCCAGCACCCAGCCCCTGCCGGCCCCTACAAACAAACACACAAGAACAACAAGGACCGATGCAAATACAGGTACCTTCTCCTCCAATGGGAACCCCCTCTCAAACTCCCCTGTTTGCTGCCGCTGCTCGCAGCTGTACCGCTGCCTGGCTGGGCGGCCGCTTTTATGGGCCCCTTGATCAGCCAAGCTCCGCCCCCTACTCGGGGCTCGGCGTCCTTCCCAGCACCCAGCCCCTGCCGGCCCTTACAAACAAACACACAAGAACAACAAGGACTGATTCAAATACAGGTACCTTCTCCTCCAATGGGAACCCCCTCTCAAACTCCCCTGTTTGCTGCCGCTGCTCGCAGCTGTACCGCTGCCTGGCTGGGCGGCCGCTTTTATGGGCCCCTTGATCAGCCAAGCTCCGCCCCCTACTCGGGGCTCGGCTTCCTTCCCAGCACCCAGCCCCTGCCGGCCCCTACAAACAAACACACAAGAACAACAAGGACCGATGCAAATACAGGTACCTTCTCCTCCAATGGGAACCCCCTCTCAAACTCCCCTGTTTGCCGTCGCTGCTCGCAGCGGTACCGCTGCCTGGCTGGGCGGCCGCTTTTATGGGCCCCTTGATCAGCCAAGCTCCGCCCCCTACTCGGGGCTCGGCGTCCTTCCCAGCACCCAGCTCCTGCCGGCCCCTACAAACAAACACACAAGAACAACAAGGACAGATGCAAACACAGGTACCTTCTCCTCCAATGGGAACCCCCTCTCAAACTCCCCTGTTTGCTGCCGCTGCTCGCAGCTGTACCGCTGCCTGGCTGGGCGGCCGCTTTTATGGGCCCCTTGATCAGCCAAGCTCCGCCCCCTACTCGGGGCTCGGAGTCCTTCCCAGCACCCAGCCCCTGCCGGCCCCTACAAACAAACACACAAGAACAGCAACGACAGATGCAAACACAGATACCTTCTCCTCCAATGGGAACCCCCTCTCAAACTCCCCTGTTTGCCGCCGCTGCTCGCAGCTGTACCGCTGCCTGGCTGGGCGGCCGCTTTTATGGGGCCCTTCATCAGCCAAGCTCCGCCCCCTACTCGGGGCTCGGCCTCTTTCCCAGCACCCAGCCCCTGCCGGCCCCTACAAAGAAACACACAAGAACAACAAGGACAGATGCAAACACAGGTACCTTCTCCTCCAATGGGAACCCCTTCTCAAACTCCCCTCTTTGCCGCCGCTGCTCGCAGCTGTACCGCTGCCTGGCTGGGCGGCCGCTTTTATGGGCCCCTTGATCAGCCAAGCTCCGCCCCCTACTCGGGGCTCGGCTTCCTTCCCAGCACCCAGCCCCTGCCGGCCCCTACAAACAAACACACAAGAACAACAAGGACCGATGCAAATACAGGTACCTTCTCCTCCAATGGGAACCCCCTCTCAAACTCCCCTGTTTGCTGCCGCTGCTCGCAGCTGTACCGCTGCCTGGCTGGGCGGCCGCTTTTATGGGCCCCTTGATCAGCCAAGCTCCGCCCCCTACTCGGGGCTCGGCGTCCTTCCCAGCACCCAGCCCCTGCCGGCCCTTACAAACAAACACACAAGAACAACAAGGACTGATTCAAATACAGGTACCTTCTCCTCCAATGGGAACCCCCTCTCAAACTCCCCTGTTTGCTGCCGCTGCTCGCAGCTGTACCGCTGCCTGGCTGGGCGGCCGCTTTTATGGGCCCCTTGATCAGCCAAGCTCCGCCCCCTACTCGGGGCTCGGCGTCCTTCCCAGCACCCAGCCCCTGCTGGCCCCTACAAACAAACACACAAGAACAACAAGGACAGATGCAAATACAGGTACCTTCTCCTCCAATGGGAACCCCCTCTCAAACTCACCTGTTTGCTGCCGCTGCTCGCAGCTGTACCGCTGCCTGGCTGGGCGGCCGCTTTTATGGGCCCTTTGATCAGCCAAGCTCCGCCCCCTACTCGGGGCTCGGAGTCCTTCCCAGCACCCAGCCCCTGCCGGCCCCTACAAACAAACACACAAGAATAACAAGGACAGATGCAAATACAGGTACCTTCTCCTCCAATGGGAACCCCCTCTCAAACTCCCCTGTTTGCTGCCGCTGCTCGCAGCTGTACCGCTGCCTGGCTGAGCGGCCGCTTTTATGGGCCCCTTGATCAGCCAACCTCCGCCCCCTACTCGGGGCTCGGCCTCCTTCCCAGCACCCAGCCCCTGCCGGCCCCTACAAACAAACACACAAGAACAACAAGGACCGATGCAAACACAGGTACCTTCTCCTCCAATGGGAACCCCCTCTCAAACTCCCCTGTTTGCCGCCGCTGTTCGCAGCTGTACCGCTGCCTGGCTGGGCGGCCGCTTTTATGGGCCCCTTGATCAGCCAAGCTCCGCCCCCTACTCGGGGCTCGGCGTCCTTCCCAGCACCCAGCCCCTGCCGGCCCCTACAAACAAACACACAAGAACAACAAGGACCGATGCAAATACAGGTACCTTCTCCTCCAATGGGAACCCCCCCTCAAACTCCCCTGTTTGCCGCCGCTGCTCGCAGCTGTACCGCTGCCTGGCTGGGCGGACGCTTTTATGGGCCCCTTGATCAGCCAAGCTCCGCCCCCTACTCGGGGCTCGGCGTCCTTCCCAGCACCCAGCCCCTGCCGGCCCCTACAAACAAACACACAAGAACAACAAGGACAGATGCAAACACAGGTACCTTCTCCTCCAATGGGAACCCCCTTTCAAACTCCCCTGTTTGCTGCCGCTGCTCGCAGCTGTACCGCTGCCTGGCTAGGCGGCCGTTTTTATTGGCCCCTTGATCAGCCAAGCTCCGCCCCCTACTCGGGGCTCGGCGTCCTTCCCAGCACCCAGCCCCTGCCGGCCCCTACAAAAAAACACACAAGAACAACAAGGACAGATGCAAACACAGGTACCTTCTCCTCCAATGGGAACCCCCTCTCAAACTCCCCTGTTTGCCGCCGCTGTTCGCAGCTGTACCGCTGCCTGGCTGGGCGGCCGCTTTTATGGGCCCCTTGATCAGCCAAGCTCCGCCCCCTACTCGGGGCTCGGCGTCCTTCCCAGCACCCAGCCCCTGCCGGCCCCTACAAACAAACACACAAGAACAACAAGGACCGATGCAAATACAGGTACCTTCTCCTCCAATGGGAACCCCCCCTCAAACTCCCCTGTTTGCCGCCGCTGCTCGCAGCTGTACCGCTGCCTGGCTGGGCGGACGCTTTTATGGGCCCCTTGATCAGCCAAGCTCCGCCCCCTACTCGGGCCTCGGCGTCCTTCCCCAGCACCCAGCCCCTGCCGGCCCCTACAAACAAACACACAAGAACAACAAGGACAGATGCAAACACAGGTACCTTCTCCTCCAATGGGAACCCCCTCTCAAACTCCCCTGTTTGCTGCCGCTGCTCGCAGCTGTACCGCTGCCTGGCTAGGCGGCCGCTTTTATGGGCCCCTTGATCAGCCAAGCTCCGCCCCCTACTCGGGGCTCGGCGTCCTTCCCAGCACCCAGCCCCTGCCGGCCCCTACAAAAAAAACACACAAGAACAACAAGGACAGATGCAAACACAGGTACCTTCTCCTCCAATGGGAACCCCCTCTCAAACTCCCTTGTTTGCCGTCGCTGCTCGCAGCTGTACCGCTGCCTGGCTGGGCGGCCGCTTTTATGGGCCCCTTGATCAGCCAAGCTCCGCCCCCTACTCGGGGCTCGGCCTCCTTCCCAGCACCCAGCCCCTGCCGGCCCCTACAAACAAAACACACAAGAACAACAAGGACAGATGCAAACACAGATACCTTCTCCTCCAATGGGAACCCCCTCTCAAACTCTCCTGTTTGCCGCAGCTGCTCGCAGCTGTACCGCTGCCTGGCTGGGCGGCCGCTTTTATGGGCCCCTTGATCAGCCAAGCTCCGCCCCCTACTCGGGGCTCGGCCTCTTTCCCAGCACCCAGCCCCTGCCGGCCCCTACAAAGAAACACACAAGAACAACAAGGACAGATGCAAACACAGGTACCTTCTCCTCCAATGGGAACCCCCTCTCAAACTCCCCTGTTTGCCGCCGCTGCTCACAGCTCTACCGCTGCCTGGCTGGGCAGCCGCTTTTATGGGCCCCTTGATCAGCCAAGCTCCGCCCCCTACTCGGGGCTCGGCCTCCTTGCCAGCACCCAGCCCCTGCCGGCCCCTACAAACAAACACACAAGCACAACAAGGACAGATGCAAACACAGGTACCTTCACCTCCAATGGGAACCCCCTCTCAAACTCCCCTGTTTGCTGCCGCTGCTCGCAGCTGTACCGCTGCCTGGCTGGGCGGCCGCTTTTATGGGCCCCTTGATCAGCCAAGCTCCGCCCCCTACTCGGGGCTCGGCGTCCTTCCCAGCACCCATCCCCTGCCGGCCCTTACAAACAAACACACAAGAACAACAAGGACTGATTCAAATACAGGTACCTTCTCCTCCAATGGGAACCCCCTCTCAAATTCCCCTGTTTGCTGCCGCTGCTCGCAGCTGTACCGCTGCCTGGCTGGGCGGCCGCTTTTATGGGCCCCTTGATCAGCCAAGCTCCGCCCCCTACTCGGGGCTCGGCGTCCTTCCCAGCACCCAGCCCCTGCCGGCCCCTACAAACAAACACACAAGAACAACAAGGACAGATGCAAATACAGGTACCTTCTCCTCCAATGGGAACCCCCTCTCAAACTCCCCTGTTTGCTGCCGCTGCTCGCAGCTGTACCGCTGCCTGGCTGGGCGGCCGCTTTTATGGGCCCCTTGATCAGCCAAGCTCCGCCCCCTACTCGGGGCTCGGCGTCCTTCCCAGCACCCAGCCCCTGCCGGCCCCTACAAACAAACACACAAGAACAACAAGGACAGATGCAAATACAGGTACCTTCTCCTCCAATGGGAACCCCCTCTCAAACTCCCCTGTTTGCTGCCGCTGCTCGCAGCTGTACCGCTGCCTGGCTGGGCGGCCGCTTTTATGGGCCCTTTGATCAGCCAAGCTCCGCCCCCTACTCGGGGTTCGGAGTCCTTCCCAGCACCCAGCCCCTGCCGGCCCCTACAAACAAACACACAAGAACAGCAAGGATAGATGCAAATACAGGTACCTTCTCCTCCAATGGGAACCCCCTCTCAAACTCCCCTGTTTGCTGCCGCTGCTCGCAGCTGTACCGCTGCCTGGCTGAGCGGCCGCTTTTATGGGCCCCTTGATCAGCCAACCTCCGCCCCCTACTCGGGGCTCGGCCTCCTTCCCAGCACCCAGCCCCTGCCGGCCCCTACAAAGAAACACACAAGAACAACAAGGACAGATGCAAACACAGGTACCTTCTCCTCCAATGGGAACCCCCTCTCAAACTCCCCTGTTTGCCGCCGCTGCTCACAGCTCTACCGCTGCCTGGCTGGGCAGCCGCTTTTATGGGCCCCTTGATCAGCCAAGCTCCGCCCCCTACTCGGGGCTCGGCCTCCTTGCCAGCACCCAGCCCCTGCCGGCCCCTACAAACAAACACACAAGCACAACAAGGACAGATGCAAACACAGGTACCTTCTCCTCCAATGGGAACCCCCTCTCAAACTCCCCTGTTTGCTGCCGCTGCTCGCAGCTGTACCGCTGCCTGGCTGGGCGGCCGCTTTTATGGGCCCCTTGATCAGCCAAGCTCCGCCCCCTACTCGGGGCTCGGCGTCCTTCCCAGCACCCATCCCCTGCCGGCCCTTACAAACAAACACACAAGAACAACAAGGACTGATTCAAATACAGGTACCTTCTCCTCCAATGGGAACCCCCTCTCAAATTCCCCTGTTTGCTGCCGCTGCTCGCAGCTGTACCGCTGCCTGGCTGGGCGGCCGCTTTTATGGGCCCCTTGATCAGCCAAGCTCCGCCCCCTACTCGGGGCTCGGCGTCCTTCCCAGCACCCAGCCCCTGCCGGCCCCTACAAACAAACACACAAGAACAACAAGGACAGATGCAAATACAGGTACCTTCTCCTCCAATGGGAACCCCCTCTCAAACTCCCCTGTTTGCTGCCGCTGCTCGCAGCTGTACCGCTGCCTGGCTGGGCGGCCGCTTTTATGGGCCCCTTGATCAGCCAAGCTCCGCCCCCTACTCGGGGCTCGGCGTCCTTCCCAGCACCCAGCCCCTGCCGGCCCCTACAAACAAACACACAAGAACAACAAGGACAGATGCAAATACAGGTACCTTCTCCTCCAATGGGAACCCCCTCTCAAACTCCCCTGTTTGCTGCCGCTGCTCGCAGCTGTACCGCTGCCTGGCTGGGCGGCCGCTTTTATGGGCCCTTTGATCAGCCAAGCTCCGCCCCCTACTCGGGGTTCGGAGTCCTTCCCAGCACCCAGCCCCTGCCGGCCCCTACAAACAAACACACAAGAACAGCAAGGATAGATGCAAATACAGGTACCTTCTCCTCCAATGGGAACCCCCTCTCAAACTCCCCTGTTTGCTGCCGCTGCTCGCAGCTGTACCGCTGCCTGGCTGAGCGGCCGCTTTTATGGGCCCCTTGATCAGCCAACCTCCGCCCCCTACTCGGGGCTCGGCCTCCTTCCCAGCACCCAGCCCCTGCCGGCCCCTACAAACAAACACACAAGAACAACAAGGACCGATGCAAACACAGGTACCTTCTCCTCCAATGGGAACCCCCTCTCAAACTCCCCTGTTTGCTGCCGCTGCTCGCAGCTGTACCGCTGCCTGGCTGGGCGGCCGCTTTTATGGGCCCCTTGATCAGCCAAGCTCCGCCCCCTACTCGGGGCTCGGCGTCCTTCCCAGCACCCATCCCCTGCCGGCCCTTACAAACAAACACACAAGAACAACAAGGACTGATTCAAATACAGGTACCTTCTCCTCCAATGGGAACCCCCTCTCAAATTCCCCTGTTTGCTGCCGCTGCTCGCAGCTGTACCGCTGCCTGGCTGGGCGGCCGCTTTTATGGGCCCCTTGATCAGCCAAGCTCCGCCCCCTACTCGGGGCTCGGCGTCCTTCCCAGCACCCAGCCCCTGCCGGCCCCTACAAACAAACACACAAGAACAACAAGGACAGATGCAAATACAGGTACCTTCTCCTCCAATGGGAACCCCCTCTCAAACTCCCCTGTTTGCTGCCGCTGCTCGCAGCTGTACCGCTGCCTGGCTGGGCGGCCGCTTTTATGGGCCCTTTGATCAGCCAAGCTCCGCCCCCTACTCGGGGTTCGGAGTCCTTCCCAGCACCCAGCCCCTGCCGGCCCCTACAAACAAACACACAAGAACAGCAAGGACAGATGCAAATACAGGTACCTTCTCCTCCAATGGGAACCCCCTCTCAAACTCCCCTGTTTGCTGCCGCTGCTCGCAGCTGTACCGCTGCTGGCTGAGCGGCCGCTTTTATGGGCCCCTTGATCAGCCAACCTCCGCCCCCTACTCGGGGCTCGGCCTCCTTCCCAGCACCCAGCCCCTGCCGGCCCCTACAAACAAACACACAAGAACAACAAGGACCGATGCAAACACAGGTACCTTCTCCTCCAATGGGAACCCCCTCTCAAACTCCCCTGTTTGTCGCCGCTGTTCGCAGCTGTACCGCTGCCTGGCTGGGCGGCCCGCTTTTATGGGCCCCTTGATCAGCCAAGCTCCGCCCCCTACTCGGGGCTCGGCGTCCCTTCCCAGCACCCAGCCCCCTGCCGGCCCCTACAAACAAACACACAAGAACAACAAGGACCTATGCAAATACAGGTACCTTCTCCTCCAATGGGAACCCCCCCTCAAACTCCCCTGTTTGCTGCCGCTGCTCGCAGCTGTACCGCTGCCTGGCTGGGCGGCCGCTTTTATGGGGCCCTTGATCAGCCAAGCTCCGCCCCCTACTCGGGGCTCGGCGTCCTTCCCAGCACCCAGCCCCTGCCGGCCCCTACAAACAAACACACAAGAACAACAAGGACAGATGCAACCACAGGTACCTTCTCCTCCAATGGGAACCCCCTCTCAAACTCCCCTGTTTGGCCGTCGCTGCTCGCAGCGGTACCGCTGCCTGGCTGGGCGGCCGCTTTTATGGGCCCCTTGATCAGCCAAGCTCCGCCCCCTACTCGGGCTCGGGCGTCCTTCCCAGCACCCAGCCCCTGCCGGCCCCTACAAACAAACACACAAGAACAACAAGGACAGATGCAAACACAGGTACCTTCTCCTCCAATGGGAACCCCCTCTCAAACTCCCCTGTTTGCCGCCGCTGCTCGCAGCTGTACCGCTGCCTGGCTGGGCGGCCGCTTTTATGGGCCCCTTGATCAGCCAAGCTCCGCCCCCTACTCGGGGCTCGGCCTCCTTCCCAGCACCCCAGCCCCTGCCGGCCCCTACAAACAAACACACAAGAACAACAAGGACAGATGCAAACACAGATACCTTCTCCTCCAATGGGAACCCCCTCTCAAACTCCCCTGTTTGCCGCCGCTGCTCGCAGCTGTACCGCTGCCTGGCTGGGCGGCCGCTTTTATGGGGCCCTTCATCAGCCAAGCTCCGCCCCCTACTCGGGGCTCGGCTTCCTTCCCAGCACCCAGCCCCTGCCGGCCCCTACAAACAAACACACAAGAACAACAAGGACCGATGCAAATACAGGTACCTTCTCCTCCAATGGGAACCCCCTCTCAAACTCCCCTGTTTGCTGCCGCTGCTCGCAGCTGTACCGCTGCCTGGCTGGGCGGCCGCTTTTATGGGCCCCTTGATCAGCCAAGCTCCGCCCCCTACTCGGGGCTCGGCCTCCTTCCCAGCACCCAGCCCCTGCCGGCCCTTACAAACAAACACACAAGAACAACAAGGACAGATGCAAACACAGGTACCTTCTCCTCCAATGGGAACCCCCTCTCAAACTCCCCTGTTTGCCGCCGCTGCTCACAGCTGTACCGCTGCCTGGCTGGGCAGCCGCTTTTATGGGCCCCTTGATCAGCCAAGCTCCGCCCCCTACTCGGGGCTCGGCCTCCTTGCCAGCACCCAGCCCCTGCCGGCCCCTACAAACAAACACACAAGCACAACAAGGACAGATGCAAACACAGGTACCTTCTCCTCCAATGGGAACCCCCTCTCAAACTCCCCTGTTTGCTTCCGCTGCTCGCAGCTGTACCGCTGCCTGGCTGGGCGGCCGCTTTTATGGGCCCCTTGATCAGCCAAGCTCCGCCCCCTACTCGGGGCTCGGCGTCCTTCCCAGCACCCAGCCCCTGCCGCCCCTTACAAACAAACACACAAGAACAACAAGGACTGATTCAAATACAGGTACCGTCTCCTCCAATGGGAACCCCCTCTCAAATTCCCCTGTTTGCTGCCGCTGCTCGCAGCTGTACCGCTGCCTGGCTGGGCGGCGGCTTTTATGGGCCCCTTGATCAGCCAAGCTCCGCCCACTACTCGGGGCTCGGCGTCCTTCCCAGCACCCAGCCCCTGCCGGCCCCTACAAACAAACACACAAGAACAACAAGGACAGATGCAAATACAGGTACCTTCTCCTCCAATGGGAACCCCCTCTCAAACTCCCCTGTTTGCTGCCGCTGCTCGCAGCTGTACCGCTGCCTGGCTGGGCGGCCGCTTTTATGGGCCCTTTGATCAGCCAAGCTCCGCCCCCTACTCGGGGCTCGGAGTCCTTCCCAGCACCCAGCCCCTGCCGGCCCCTACAAACAAACACACAAGAACAGCAAGGACAGATGCAAATACAGGTACCTTCTCCTCCAATGGGAACCCCCTCTCAAACTCCCCTGTTTGCTGCCGCTGCTCGCAGCTGTACCGCTGCCTGGCTGAGCGGCTGCTTTTATGGGCCCCTTGATCAGCCAACCTCCGCCCCCTACTCGGGGCTCGGCCTCCTTCCCAGCACCCAGCCCCTGCCGGCCCCTACAAACAAACACACAAGAACAACAAGGACCTATGCAAATACAGGTACCTTCTCCCCCAATGGGAACCCCCCCTCAAACTCCCGTTTGCTGCCGCTGCTCGCAGCTGTACCGCTGCCTGGCTGGGCGGCCGCTTTTATGGGGCCCTTGATCAGCCAAGCTCCGCCCCCTACTCGGGGCTCGGCGTCCTTCCCAGCACCCAGCCCCTGCCGGCCCCTACAAACAAACACACAAGAACAACAAGGACAGATGCAACCACAGGTACCTTCTCCTCCAATGGGAACCCCCTCTCAAACTCCCCTGTTTGCCGTAGCTGCTCGCAGCGGTACCGCTGCCTGGCTGGGCGGCCGCTTTTATGGGCCCCTTGATCAGCCAAGCTCCGCCCCCTACTCGGGGCTCGGCGTCCTTCCCAGCACCCAGCCCCTGCCGGCCCCTACAAACAAACACACAAGAACAACAAGGACAGATGCAAACACAGGTACCTTCTCCTCCAATGGGAACCCCCTCTCAAACTCCCCTGTTTGCCGCCGCTGCTCGCAGCTGTACCGCTGCCTGGCTGGGCGGCCGCTTTTATGGGCCCCTTGATCAGCCAAGCTCCGCCCCCTACTCGGGGCTCGGCCTCCTTCCCAGCACCCAGCCCCTGCCGGCCCCTACAAACAAACAAACAAGAACAACAAGGACAGATGCAAACACAGATACCTTCTCCTCCAATGGGAACCCCCTCTCAAACTCCCCTGTTTGCCGCCGCTGCTCGCAGCTGTACCGCTGCCTGGCTGGGCGGCCGCTTTTATGGGGCCCTTCATCAGCCAAGCTCCGCCCCCTACTCGGGGCTCGGCCTCTTTCCCAGCCCCCAGCCCCTGCCGGCCCCTACAAAGAAACACACAAGAACAACAAGGACAGATGTAAACACAGGTACCTTCTCCTCCAATGGGAACCCCTTCTCAAACTCCCCTGTTTGCCGCCGCTGCTCGCAGCTGTACCGCTGCCTGGCTGGGCGGCCGCTTTTATGGGCCCCTTGATCAGCCAAGCTCCGCCCCCTACTCGGGGCTCGGCTTCCTTCCCAGCACCCAGCCCCTGCCGGCCCCTACAAACAAACACACAAGAACAACAAGGACCGATGCAAATACAGGTACCTTCTCCTCCAATGGGAACCCCCTCTCAAACTCCCCTGTTTGCTGCCGCTGCTCGCAGTTGTACCGCTGCCTGGCTGGGCGGCCGCTTTTATGGGCCCCTTGATCAGCCAAGCTCCGCCCCCTACTCGGGGCTCGGCGTCCTTCCCAGCACCCAGCCCCTGCCGGCCCTTACAAACAAACACACAAGAACAACAAGGACTGATTCAAATACAGGTACCTTCTCCTCCAATGGGAACCCCCTCTCAAACTCCCCTGTTTGCTGCCGCTGCTCGCAGCTGTACCGCTGCCTGGCTGGGCGGCCGCTTTTATGGGCCCCTTGATCAGCCAAGCTCCGCCCCCTACTCGGGGCTCGGCGTCCTTCCCAGCACCCAGCCCCTGCCGGCCCCTACAAACAAACACACAAGAACAACAAGGACAGATGCAAATACAGGTACCTTCTCCTCCAATGGGAACCCACTCTCAAACTCACCTGTTTGCTGCCGCTGCTCGCAGCTGTACCGCTGCCTGGCTGGGCGGCCGCTTTTATGGGCCCTTTGATCAGCCAAGCTCCGCCCCCTACTCGGGGCTCGGAGTCCTTCCCAGCACCCAGCCCCTGCCGGCCCCTACAAACAAACACACAAGAATAACAAGGACAGATGCAAATACAGGTACCTTCTCCTCCAATGGGAACCCCCTCTCAAACTCCCCTGTTTGCTGCCGCTGCTCGCAGCTGTACCGCTGCCTGGCTGAGCGGCCGCTTTTATGGGCCCCTTGATCAGCCAACCTCCGCCCCCTACTCGGGGCTCGGCCTCCTTCCCAGCACCCAGCCCCTGCCGGCCCCTACAAACAAACACACAAGAACAACAAGGACCGATGCAAACACAGGTACCTTCTCCTCCAATGGGAACCCCCTCTCAAACTCCCCTGTTTGCCGCCGCTGTTCGCAGCTGTACCGCTGCCTGGCTGGGCGGCCGCTTTTATGGGCCCCTTGATCAGCCAAGCTCCGCCCCCTACTCGGGGCTCGGCGTCCTTCCCAGCACCCAGCCCCTGCCGGCCCCTACAAACAAACACACAAGAACAACAAGGACCGATGCAAATACAGGTACCTTCTCCTCCAATGGGAACCCCCCCTCAAACTCCCCTGTTTGCCGCCGCTGCTCGCAGCTGTACCGCTGCCTGGCTGGGCGGACGCTTTTATGGGCCCCTTGATCAGCCAAGCTCCGCCCCCTACTCGGGGCTCGGCGTCCTTCCCAGCACCCAGCCCCTGCCGGCCCCTACAAACAAACACACAAGAACAACAAGGACAGATGCAAACACAGGTACCTTCTCCTCCAATGGGAACCCCCTCTCAAACTCCCCTGTTTGCTGCCGCTGCTCGCAGCTGTACCGCTGCCTGGCTAGGCGGCCGCTTTTATTGGCCCCTTGATCAGCCAAGCTCCGCCCCCTACTCGGGGCTCGGCGTCCTTCCCAGCACCCAGCCCCTGCCGGCCCCTACAAAAAAACACACAAGAACCACAAGGACAGATGCAAACACAGGTACCTTCTCCTCCAATGGGAACCCCCTCTCAAACTCCCCTGTTTGCCGCCGCTGTTCGCAGCTGTAAAGCTGCCTGGCTGTGCGGCCGCTTTTATGGGCCGCTTGATCAGCCAAGCTCCGCCCCCTACTCGGGGCTCGGCGTCCTTCCAAGCACCCAGCCCCTGCCGG
>NW_027053761.1:0-22670 GCF_011386835.1 Chrysemys picta bellii | reverse complement strand
ACCACCTGCAATGGCCAATCAATTTGTGACTCCCATTCAGCTATGCTTTTTGCCTGTGGCAAGGAGTTCCACTGGCCAAATATGGATTATGTAAACAATTTTCTTTTCTCAATGTTATATGTTCAGACTTTCAATGTAATTGAATGTTCCCCTGTTCGTGTGTTATGAGACAGAGTAAATATAAATGCCTGATCTACTTTCTTTATTGATAGATTCATCGGGTTTAAGATCAGAAGGGACAATTAGATCATCCTGTCTGACCTTCTGTATAACACAAGCCATTAAATTTAACCCAGTTACTCCTGTATATAGCTCCAAAACTTGTGTTTGACTAAGACCTGGTCTACACTAGGATTTTACATTGTAGAATCATAGAGCCACAGGGTGAGAAGGGACCTGCAAGAGTCAGCTTGTCTAACCCCTGCCAAGATGCAGGTTTTGTTGTGTCTAAACCATCCAGGACAGACGGCTCCAGCCTCCTTTGGAAAATCTCCAGTGAAGGAGCTTCCACACCCTGCCTAGGCGACTGTTCCATTGTCCTCCTGTTCTTACATTTAGGGAGTTTTTCCTGAGATTTCATCTAAATCTGCTCTGCTCTAGTTTGAACCCATTGCCTTTTGTCCTGCCCTCTGTCTCAAGAGAGAACAAATTTTCTCCATCTTTTTTATGGCAGCCTTTCAAATACTTCAATCCGCTATCATATCCCTCCTTAATCTCCTCTTTTCCATACTAAATATACCCAGTTCCTTCAGCCTTTACTCCTATGGTTTGCATCCATCCCTTGGATCACCTTTCTTGCTCACCTCTGGATCCTTTCCAGTTTCTCTACATCTTTTCCAGACAGCGGTGAAGAAAGCACACAGCACTCCAGCTGAGACCTAACCAGCGCTGAGTAGAATGGTACTATCACCTGCCATGACTTGCGCACTATGCCTCTGTTAATGCAACCCAAAATTGCATTTCCTTTTTTTCCAACAGCAAAAAAATCCACACCCCTGAGAGCTGTCACTATATCAACCTAACCCCGATATAAACAGAATGTGGTCAATGGAACAATTCTTCTATCGACCTCGCTACCACCTCTCGGGAAGGTGAATTACCTACACTGACGGGAGAACCCCTGTTGTCCATGTAAGTCATGTCTACACTTAAAACACTACAGTGGCACTGCAAAGTGCTTAAGTGTAGACAAGCCCTCAAGCAGATCTTCCAGAAATGCATCCAGTCTGGATCTGCAGATATGGGGAGTTGGAGAATCCACCACTTCCCTTTGTAGTTTGTCCCAACGGGGTTAACCACTCTGAGTACTAATCATTTGGCCCTAATTTCCAATTGGAATTTATCTGGCTTCAGCTTCCAGTCGTTGGGTCTTCCTCTGCCTTTCTAAACTAGATTACAAAGCCTGTTAGTACCCATGGTTTTCTCCCCATGGAAGTCTCTGCTTGATTGTCTTTTTGATGAGATAAATAGATGAAGTTCTTTAAATTTCTCTCTCTGTCAGGCATCTTCTCCGGTCTCCAATCATATTTGTAGTTTTTTTCTGCACCCTCTCCAATTTTTCAACATCGTTTTTGAAATGTGGACCCCAGAACTTGGTGCAGTCAGTTTCATCAATGCCGTGTGCAGAGGTAAAATCCTTCCCATGCTCCAACTCACCACTCCCCCATTTATGCATCCAAGGATCGCATTAGCCATTTTGGCCGGAGCATCACACTGGGAGCTCACAATGAGTTGGTTGTCCACAATAACCCCTAAATCCTTGTCAGGGTCCCTGCTTTCCATAATACCCTGCCCTAGCCTGGGGGTCGGTCCTGCATTCCCTGTTCCGACAGGACCACTTTGCATTTGACTGTATTAAAACATTTTGTTTGCATGGGCCCAGCTCAACAAATGCTCCAGATCAATCGTTATGCCTGCCCTGGCCACCTCATTGTAACCACTCTGCCAAGCTTTGGGTCATTAGCAAATTTACCCTTTGGCCCTTCGGCCCTTTGACAACATCTTTCTGAGATCTGTCAGTTAGACAGCTTTTAGTCCATTTAACATGTGCTCTACTGATATTGTATAGTGTTCATATTTTTAACTGAATGTTTCCCCTACTAAATGAAATGCTTCAGAGAAATCAAAGTTTGTTGCATCTGCTTGGTTCCCTTGATGAACCAAACGTGTACTCTCATGAAAGGATGAAATCAGATTTATTTGACAAGCCCTGTTTTCCAAAAACCATGCTGTTGTCTGGCATTAATTATACTCCTAGACTTTTTTTTTTTTAAACTTATCCCACATCAGCTTTTCCATTGTTTCCTGACTACTTACTTCTGGTTCCGAATGAGATGTCTGGTTGATTGGTCAGTTTGTAACTGGTGTTTGTAACTCTAAGGTTCTATTGTAGATGCTGGCAGTAGGGACAGGATGACCCTGGAATGTGCATTTGGTAGAGTAAAGGTGCGCTGGCGGTGCCTTTATGACAGGTTAGACCTCAGTGAGGAAAATATTCCCATGGTCATAGCCATGTGTTGCACGTTGTATAATATTTGTGAAGGAAAGGGTGAAACGTTTGCTCAGGCGTGCACTGCTCAGACAGAACACTTGGCTGCTGATTTTGAGCAGCCAGATACCAAGGCTGTTAGAGGGGCACAATGGGGGGCAATTCAAATCAGGGAGGCTTTGCAGCAGCACTTTGTAAATGAGAACGAGTAAAGTTTGTTGCTATGCTTGGGATTGTAATGCATAATGAAGTCCAGTTTTGGTAGGGTAGGAAACAGGTTTGATTGTTCAGGCCCAGGGTTCAATGTAAGGAAATGATAAAACTGCCTGCTACTTTGCTGCTGCCATCTGCACGGAAACAAATAAAGAGTGCTGATTATTCAAATACGTTTGCTTTTTATTGCCAAAAAACCCACAATGCCATGCACACACACACAGCTGAGCATAAGTCCAGGTTTCATTTGAACAGGTGTCTGCGGATGTGGAGTGAGAAGTCCCAGAAATCGGAAAGAAATGTGCGGGTGGAGTTTGGAGAGGACATGGGAAAGAGTTCTGAATGTGCTGAAGGGGAGGGCGGGCACCCATCTGCTCAATCTGGGGCATGCAGCATGTTGGTTTGCCACTACAAAACTTTCATCAGCCTCTCCATTGCATCCCTAGTGTATGCCTCATTTTCTTTTCTTTCCTGCTTGTTGCATTCCCTCCACTGCCTGCATTCCGTCTTGTCTGCATCAGAGTACTGCAGCACCTCCCAGAACATATCTTCCTTGCTCGGTCTTGGACATTTTCTAATCCGGCAGAAACACTCGGCTGGAGTGGAGGTGATGCCTCCTTTCAAGGACATATCTGGTGAAGCACAAGTAACTATAAACGGAAGCATTATTGGTAAGTACACCTACAGCATTGAAACGCTACATCAAAATACACTGCTGGTAACACACCAGTCACTTTCCCGTTGACCCTTGACAAGCACACATGCCAGTGAACACTACAACCATGATCAGTGTTCCAGGGGGCGGGGGACGTTGAGCATGGAGAAAAGCAATGTGAAAGGAGTTGCGGGGGGCACTTCTCAGGGGACAACACTCTAAAGTTTCCCACCGCTTTCCACAGGTGGGGGTCATTGTGGCAGATCTCTCTCTCCTGAGGGTTAGCAAGGAAGCAAGGGTGCATTTACTACATGCTTGCCGTTTCTGTCCCGGTCCCTATACTGCTCGCCTGTGTGCTGCTTTGGTCCTTGCCCAAGTAATTGCAGAATGGTGGGAGAAAATGACCTTCAATGGGGGTAGGAACAAAGAAGCTCTGCCAAGGAAACTCCAGCAGAGGATTGCGGACTACCTGCAGGAAGGTTTCCCAGAGAT
Source organism: Chrysemys picta bellii (assembly GCF_011386835.1). Lineage (NCBI taxonomy): Eukaryota > Metazoa > Chordata > Testudines > Emydidae > Chrysemys > Chrysemys picta. The sequence continues at coordinate 18,822 of NW_027053761.1, read as the reverse complement.
CTCTCTGGAGGATTCCAGTGAAATCTCCGTGTGCATCAACACCCCGTTCTGCCATACTGCCTAGCTGCACGGGGAAATGCCCAGCACACACAAACACAGCCAGCCTTGTACATTTCTCTGTCCTCCACCCACCTCTGCACTTCACAAAGCAAAACCACTTATCAGGGGTGTTATCTCCTGCTTCTGGCTCACCTCATTGTGACTGCCGAGACTGGCTGGACACCTCCAGAGTGGAGAACAACTCCTGACTGGATGCAGCACTGTGCAACCCTGGCATGGGCACCACATCTTCTAATGCCTCCACCTCTTCATCGATGACTTCCTCCTCTGGGTTAGGTCCAGTTTCCGTCGGCTCCAGCCCCACCGAAGTAGCCACAGGGCTCTTGGCGGTGGAAGTCAGATCGCCGCCAAGGATAATGTCCAACACCTTATAAAAATTGCAGGTTTGGGGCGCAGCGCCGGAGCGACCGTTTGCCTCCCTTGCCTTCTGGTACGCATGCCTAAGCTCCTTCATTTTCCTCTGCACTGCAGCTTGTCCCAATCATAGCCCTTTTCCCACAAGCTGCAAGAAATCTTCCCATAGGTATTGAAATTCCTACAGCTGGAGCACAGCTGGGACTGCACAGCCTCCTCTCCTCAAATACTGAGCAGATCCAGCAGTTCCACAGTGGTCCAAGTGGGAGACCATTTGCTGCATGGAGCCGCCATGGCCACCTGGGAAGATGTGATGTGAACACTCCACGCCGAGCAAACAGGAAGGGGAATTTCAAAATTCCTGGGCCTTTAAAGGGGGAGGAGCAGAAAATATTTACCTGGATGCAGGGCAGCAGAGATGAAATTTCTGACCAGAGTGTTTATGATGGGCATTGTGGGATGCCTTCCAGAGGCCAATTACACCGATGAAATCAATCACAGTGTCTACACTGGCACTTTGGAGACAAATTTTTTGTGTAAAAAGCCTTACAACTCTTGTCAAGGTGCCTTTATTACATCACTGAAACTGAGGCGTTCCGTCATCAAAAGTGGCTTTGTAGTGTTTACACCTCCACTATTTCCTCACCAAATGCTGCCTTTTGGCGAAAAAATGTGGCAGTGTAGACAAGGCCTATGGAACAATAAGGGAAAACCAGTATCCATTCGTGTTTCCTCCTGGTGCCTGTTGAGGTTTCCCACCCCACAATGTGTAGGAATTATTGTGACAGGGAGCACCATAAAATATGGAATTGGCATTAGTAGGGTCAGTTGTTCATAATTCATTTATTGAATAATGAAAATGTCATTATTCAGTGTGTGAAGAGCAACCAATCTGTTTCATCCATTAGAACAGCCTCCAGTTGTGCAAGTAGTGTCTCATATTAACACTGTCTCTCCATCCAGGTGTTTGTCCTGCGACCATTACCCTAGATCCTGGGCACACACAGGAAGTCAGGCGAATGTACGGTACATGCAGGAGACACCGTTGGGCCTCAACGTTGGACACCTTCTCCTCTACACCATGTCAGACTCCAACTCAACCGACTTCACCAACTCCTCCACCTTTATCCTGCTGGGCATTCCTGGCCTGGAGGCAGCCCATGTCTGGATCTCCATCCCCTTCTGCGCCATTTACGCCATAGCCATCTTGGGGAACCTCACCATCCTGTTCATCGTGAAGAGGGAGCCGAGCCTCCATGGGCCCATGTATTATTTCCTGTGTATGTTGGCCATCACCGACCTAGTCCTGTCTACATCCATCCTATCCAAAATTCTGAGCACCTTCTGGTTCAATTCCAGGGAGATCGATTTCAGTGCCTGCCTCACCCACCTGTACTTCATTCTCAGCTTCTCTGCAATGCAGTCTGGGATCCTTGTGGCCATGGCTTTTGATCGCTACCTGGCCATCTGCGAACCCCTGAGACATTCCACCACCCTGACAAAGCCTGTGGTGGCCAAAATTGGCCTGGCCATGGTGCTGCGTGGCATCATACTCGTACTGCCCTATCCCTTCCTGGCAAGGAGGTTGCCATATTGCAGAACCAACATAATTCCCCATACATACTGCGAGCACATAGCTGTGGTGAAGTTGGCCTGCGCTGACATTAGCATCAGTAGTTACTACACCCTCTCTGTGTCATTCTTCGTGATCAGTATGGATGTGTTTTTTATCGCCGTGTCCTATACCCAGATCCTCAGGGCCATCTTCAGCCTCCCAACAAAGGAGGCCCGGCTCAAGACTTTTGGGACCTGCGGCTCCCACCTCTGTGTCATCTTAGCCTTTTACATTCCACATGTCTTCTCCACCCTCGCGCAATGGTTTGGGCAAAATGTGGCCCTGCATTTCCACATTCTCATGGCCAACATGTACCTCCTGGTGCCCCCCATGCTAAACCCCATCATCTATGGGGTGAGGACCCAACAGATCCGGGATAGGCTGCTCCAGCCCTTTACTCATAAAGGGACCTCAAGTTTTCTCCTGGTGCTCTGACTCTCAGACCGAGCTCCATGGAGAGCTGGCTGGTGACATGGTGCTGGGCCCTCATCCCTCAATCACTGACTGGCCAATCAAAGTGACATTAAACCCTTTCCTGACCTTACTGTGCTGTGTCAGGGTGACAAACTGGGGAATCTGCCTATATACAACTCATAGGGTTGCCATCTTTCTAATTGCTGGTAACTGGAAGCCTCAGGCCCCACCCCTCTGCTCTGCCTCTACCCCCAGGTTCCGCCCCTCCTCTGCCTCTTCCCCTCAAAGCCCCGCCCCTCACTCACTCCTCTCCTCCCCACCCCCTGTCAAGCTCTGGTTCACCCCTCTGACACTCTGCACCCCAAAGCACCCCGTATTCACCATGGTGATGTCATTATGATATGTTTTGTACAAAATATTCCCTGTAAGGTATCATTCTAAAAGTCTTAATCTGCTAAACATTGATATCCCCTTGGGTTGTATGCGCTCTCATTGTATGTGAAGCTATGAAATCTTGCTATATGTGAGTCACTAAAGTGCGATGTGAGGCTGGAAACACCCAAAACCAGCCTTTCAGGTATGTCAAAGAAGTGTTAATTGCTGTCGTCAACACTCATCCAGGGAACAATCCACTAGCACAGGAACTCTGTGTAAGGAAGCCTCCTCAAAGGGAGTACGAAGACAATGGAGAATGTTTGGCCAATGGGGGAAGACCCCCCACGTCACATGCACAGACTTTCCAGCAAGCTGGAAGAAACTATAAAAGATGGGGAGTGACATCATCCCTTGTCTTCACTCCCCCACAACTCAACACCTGCAAGAAGCTCAGGAAGACAAAGGACTTTGAACTGGGGAGGGGAACCCAGGCTGCAAAGCAGATGTGGCCTGTTCCTCAAGAATCTGTAAGACTGCTTGTATCATCAGTCAGGGTGAGTTTACATGGTTAACATCTAACACGATATAAGTAAACACACACAATTAGTATTACCTCGAATTCTCTAACAATACAGGTTTGCATTTCAAAGCTCCAGTCCATTTCCCATTTATGTTGCTATTTATGAGGAATAGCCCCAGTGACCATTTATATACTTCTCTAATATGTCTTGAAAAGGTTGAATTTGGGTCAATTAGCCTGCTAGTTGCATAACCCTTTCTGACCCTGTGTCACACCTATTAACTCATGTTTGATTGTATGAACCATCTGTATCCGTATGTCTTTGGGCTTTTACTGTGCTTTTCGTTCAGTCTTCTTGTGCTCAGAGGCCAGAGGTTAGGACGGACAGAAGAAAGGGGTAACTGCATTCTAGATAAAACCAGTTTTCTGCAGCTTCTCTGCTGAGGGGTGGGCTTGGAAGGAATGGAACCTCCCCAGAAGAGGGAACAGAGAGAGGACGGGTTGGTCCAGCCCTTTAAAAACACAGAGACTGGTTAAGTCAGAAGAAGCTGGGGCAGGAGAGAGGCACAAGGATGGCAGATGGGGACTCTTTGGTTGAAGAGTTGTGGCTGCAGCTGAGAGACAGACTCCAGCTGGAGGAGAAGCCAGGAATTACAGGAGATGGCTCCTGGACACCTTAGAGGTCTCTGACCAAATCCCAAAGAACGCTCTAGGGCAATGAGGACACTGAGGCAGGGAATGGTGTGCAGGTGTTGTATTGTGTTTAAGTGGATCTGGGTATCTCTTGTGCACTCTAAAGTAGAGGAACTGATTTAGCAACCCCTTTTGCAAGGCCTGGGGCAGTTTGCTTTAACGATCCTGTGTCCCAGAAAGAGAGAAACTGGGAACAGGGTGCGCCCAGAGGGGAGCTCTGGGCAGGGTGTGTTGAAGCAATTGGAGAGTCTGGGGGAGCCAAGCCAGAACTAGTCTCTGGGCCCTGGCACTTGGCATGCAGGTCTCTGTATACCCCACACACCTCCTGGGTGTGGTGTTCTGTCCCATCTAGTGGCACTGAGATCACTTAGAGAGAGAGATAAAATGAGTCTTCTCTACAGCCTCATCTGATAGGCGTTTGGCTTTTAGCTCATGTGGTAGAGGCTCATGCACTAAGCTCTAGAGGTCCCTGGTTTTATCCCACCCGCTGATGACCGGGGTCTGTCAGCGTTACATCTGCTCCCAGAGGGAGGCACTAGAATGGAAGTTGTACCCCGAGAGTGGGCCTAGAAAACCAGAGCCAGAGGAGGGCCTGAACCCTGCTCCAACTCAAAAACACATCGGTTCAGCATGTAGGACCCAAACACAGCTGCCTGGCTAGTGTCCAGGCGCGGGAGCTTGAGCAGGGCTGTGACAGCAAACCTGAAGCTGGGGCACGGACGCTAAGGGGCTGTGAGTGGACCAGGAGTGGAGCTGGATGATCCCAAACCTGCAGGGAGGTGTCCACAAGATGTTCTCTTCACCCTAATGTGGCCCACTCTCCTCTGCCCTCAGTGTTTCCCCGAGTGCTCCAGTTCCCAGACTGATCCAGCCAGAATCCCTGAAGGAAATATTTCCTGAACCAGGCTGTGCCAGTTTAGGGTCAGAGAAAGGATTTGTCTCTTTCATAAATATAGAGGAACGGGTAGCATAAAATCCCTCCTTGGCAGCTGTACTGAATCGCTTTACCTGTAAGGGGTTAAGCAGGTCAAATCACCTCGTTGGCACCTGACCAGAAGGACCAAAGGAGAAAGAAAATACTTTGAAATCTGGGGCAGGAAGGTTTTGTTTGTTGCTCTCTTTTGTTGTTCCCTCTCTGGATGGAGGCAGAAGCCAACATCTCCTGACAATATACCTGGAATAATCCGCCTAATACCACAGAAATTATAAGTAGGGCAAGGAAATGCATTAGGTTCTCTTTTGTTTTAGCTTATGAATTTTCCTATGCTACAGTGGTAGTTTTATTCCTGTTTTTGTAACTGTGAAGCTGAGCTCAGAGGGGAGTCCTCTGTGTTTTAAATCTTTTTATTACCCTGTAAAGTTACCTTCCATCCTGATTTTGCAGGTGTGATTCTTTTACTTTTTTCTTTATTATAAAGTTCTTCTTTTAAAAACCTGATTCATTTCAGCGTCCTGAAGACAAAGGGTCTGCTCTGTGCTCACATTGCTAAGGCAATTGGTGGGTATATGAAGCGGGGCGGTCACCCACTCCTGCCCTGAACAGCCTGAAATCAGCCCTGGGACAGAGCTGAGGCTGCGTGAGGGCTGCAGCGAGTAAGAGCTGCAAGCCTCGGCTGATTGGGAAAGGCAGCCGCAGCTGGGGCCATGCCCCAGTCAGACCGTAGCTGGCCTTATAAAGGCCAGGGAAGCCAGGCGCTGAGGACTCTCCCTCTAGGTCTAGAGGGAGAAGGGCCTGGCTGCCTGGGAACTTAGAAAGTTCCTAAAGTGGCGCAGGGCTGTGGAAAGGCTAGAGGAGCTAGGGGAGCTCCAGCCTGGAACCCCCCACCCCGGGCTGCAGGCCTTGTTAAAGGCCAGAAAGGGTACTGGAGTTGGGTAGGCTGCCTCTGCCTCCAGACCCTGTCCAAACCCTCCTTGCCGATGAGTGGCAATTATACTGCGGTCCGCCCCAGTGAACGGGGACTAGAGGGTGACTGGCAGTAGCCAAAGGCTGAGGCGAGGTGGGGATAGGGGGTTCCCTGGAGAGGGGAGACCCAGCAAGACTGCGGGGTACTGCAAGGGGCAGCACTCTAGCCTGAAAGGGGCACCAGCATCCAGGAGGGACTCGGGGCCCGGCGGCAAGTGGGACACGGCCCGCAGAGAGCGCTCCTGGGTTGAAAAGCTAATTCCCAGAGTGACCAACAGGAGGCGCCACAGGGGCGAGTCACCACAACATCACACGTGGTGGAGAATGTGGGTATAGGCAGCCCTCCCCCGATACAAGGGGCAAGGAGGGACAGCAGGACTATTGCCCAGACACTGGAGAGACAAGAAGGGATGATAGATCCCGGTTACACCAGGGTCTTTTATGCCAAGACCCCCGAGGAAGGGGGCTGATGATCTACAGGGGATCCAGGAGGCCCAGCAGGGAATATGGGCAGTGCATTTGGCCTTCCATGAACAATTGGGCTGGCTGGTGGAGGGACAGCGGGCCCTGGCACTACTCCTCCGAAAGGAGTTCCAGAGGAACCGCGGAGGGCGTGTGCAGCGGAGTGCCAAGGCCAGGAGGCCTGTGGCAAGGTGCAGGGCATGCTAACCTGTGGAAAGATGGGGCATTTGAGACGGGACTGTCCCTATTGGGGTGGGGGCAGGGCGCCGCAGCCCGAGCAGGACAGGTCTCGAAGACAGTCCGCTGGGTGAAGACACCTGGGCGGCCGCTGACCTGTTGGGCCTGTGGGCAACAGGGCCACATGCAGTGGACATGCCCAGGCCCAGCGCTGAAGGTTCACATCAGTCCCAGTGAGGGGACTTATGCCCCAAACCAAACACGGGAAGTCCCAGGCAGCATGGAGGTGGGATACCTGCTGGGGTTGCTGGGTACCCGGCCATATTAGGAGGCACTGCTCCCTTAGGGGAACTGAGCGGGGACCAGAGGAGGTGCCTGTGGGCCCAGGAGGAGGGGACCCTGAAGGAGGACAGGACCCAGACCGTCACTGGGCCGATCTCCGATAAGGAAATCCAGACTGAGTGGGGCCGGCAAGATGCTGGGGCCCAGGTGGTTGTGGAGCAGACCACCAAGTGGACACACACCCTCGGGGTGGAGGGTCCGGAGGACGCAGACCTACAGGCATGGCTAGAGGCCATGGAGGTGGCCCGATGAAGGCTGAGGCCCAGGTCTGGGAGATGGCCCGAGCCTGGGAGGCCTCAGAGAGGAAGTGTGCAAGCCTGGAGGGCCAACTTCGGGGAACCCAAGCCATGAGTCCCCCCCTTCCCCTAGGGGTGGGGGTTTGAGGGGGGTGTAGCGGGGTGGTCACCCACTCCTGCCCTGAACGGCTCGAATTCAGCCCTGGGACAGGGCTGAGGCTGCGTGAGGGCTGCAGCTAGTAAGAGCTGCAAGCCTCGACTGATTGGGGAAGACAGACACAGCTGGGGCCACACCCCAATCAGACCGTAGCTGGCCTTATAAAGGCCAGAGAAGCCAGGAGCTGAGGACTTTCCCTCTAGCGGGAGAAGGGCCTGGCTGCCTGGGGGCTGAGCAGGGTACCTAAAGTGGAGCAGGGCTGGGGGAAGGCCAGAGGAGCTGGGGGAGCTCCAGCCTGGAAACCCTCAGGCTGCAGGCCTTGTTAAAGGCCGGAAAAGGTACTGGGGTTGCAGAGGGGCAGCCCAAGGGTAGGCAGAGGCAGCAGGTCCAAACCCTCCTTGCCGATGATGAATGGCAATTACACTGCAGTCTGCCCCAGTGAGCGGGGGCTAGACGGGGACTGGCAATAGCCAAAGACTGAGGCGAGGTGGAGATAGGGGGTTGGGGGTTCCCTGGGGAGGGGAGGCCAAGTGAGACTGCCAGGTACTGCAGGGGGGCAGAAACCCTGACAGTCTCTATCTCGGAAAGTGATCCCCAGAATGGAAGAGGCAGGGAGTCCCTGTTCTAGTGGATTTCGTCCCATCTCTCTCTCTCACACACACACCATCCATGCACTTTGGTTCCTTTTTCTTCCCCTTTTCCTTTCTAACTCACCCACACACACACATGACTCAGGAACTGGTGAAGGAAAGAGAGAGAGTCTTCTTGATTTCCCTGCAGCAGTGGAAAACTGCATGCCTCCAGGGGTGGGGGTGGTTGAGACCAGCTGAAGGGAGCGATGACTCAGGGAGAAAAATGTCCATGTTGCTGCTAAACAAGGGACAAACCCAATGTTAGGGAGCAAAGGGAGATGTGTCCCAGAGGGGAGCCCAGAAAAGGGTGATGGAATCATAGAAACCACTGAGGAGGTGGGTGTGGGTTCCTTTAACACTGCAGCAGGAGGCAACACCACCTCAGGAAGGGAGCGGGCGTGTGGAGCCTGCTACTGAGACAACTGTCCAGGCTGTTAGCTGTGAGCCCTTCACAGATGAACAGGGATAGTTCCCACTCTAGAAAGCATAGGAGTGTGTGTCCTAGAGAGAGGCCCAGAGGAGGAAACTGGGGGAGGAATAGTGGGAGTACAGGAATGGCTCCTCACTGATCACATTGGGGAGGATGCCCAGGAAAGAATGGATGATTTAGCATTTGTGCTCCCAGGCACCCAACCTGAGGGGAAAGGAAAACCAGTAACTAAACACATGTTAAGGTTCAGAGAGGAGTTGAAAGACACAATGGGTATTGAACAAATCAAACTGTCCAAGCAGAAGGTGTGGTATAATAAAAATACTTGGAAACGCCTATCTGTAATAAAAGATTTGGTGTTATTGCTAAATCTCATGATGCAATGTTTGTTGCTAATGGGAAAACTTATAACAAAGAATTTGGTACTGACAGTAAAACCTATGAAAAGGTGTAACATGCATAATTTTGGGGGAAAGCATTCGGACATGCAACAACTAGTAAACAAGAAGCCCTATGGGTTTAAGGTATTGTTGCTATTTTATTATTTTAGCTACTCACATTCTTTCCTTATCCCTTATACTTCGTTCCCTGACCTAATAAGGCTCCCCCAGTTGCTGTATTGTTACTTTGGAGGTTGTGAAAATTATTTCTTTCCCTGTGTACTGGATGACACTCCTACTATATTATTTGGCAGTAAATATTGTCCCAAGCAACAGCGCCCCTTGTGTCCCAGGCACTGGGAGGGGTCTCCCTTGGGTGGAAGCACAGGGTGCCAAGATAAAGAACCCAGGAGAAGTGAGAGGGGAGAAGCTGTTCCAAACAGGTGGCAACATGGAGAAGGATTAAGCCAAACCTCGGGGCTGGAGTGACGGCTGCATCGACTCTGGAGTGAGATGCCCGCATTTCCAGAGATGTTCTGGGTGTGTTTGGAGGAGGGGAGGGCAAAGAGGGAGGGGACCAGAACAGCAAGGGAGGCTGTAGGCCAGGAATGAAGTGTGTTGGCCAAGCTGTGGGTATGGAGAACCCCGGAACTGGAGGAGCTGTGAATAGGATCAAGGTGCATCTGCAGAGCTCTGTGGGGCACCCAGGACTGAAATACCAGCAAGTTTTCTGCCACAGAACTAGCTGTATTTGGGGGTGATCTGTCTCTATAGGGCACGATCCTGAGAACTGCTGGGTTGTGGCAGGTGGCATCGCACCTCTGAGATGAAGCACTGTCAGACGAAACGCACAACATAAATGTGCAATATGCTCACTGCCGAGACTACACTGAGTGGGGGGAGTTTGCGCTCAAGCTGCTTACCCTGCCCTGGCTCAAGCCGGTGCCATCTGTCCTGCATTGAACCACCAGATCTGAAAACGTTTCAGACCCCTCACTCCCGTCTGAGATTCAGTGAGATGAGATTCTGGCTGACATGAGGGCATCTGAGTGACAAACCAGGGCAGTGGGGGATTTACAGCTGGAACCTGACACTTCCCTCATCAACCCCGCTGCACCGTGGGTGCTGGACTGGAGCTGAGTTTTATAGAGCAAGGAAGCACAGTGCTCGGTGTGTCCATACAACCAGGGGGAAGGGGCTTGCTCACACCCATGCTTCACGTGGGAAGCATACCCTTCAGAGTATGGCTACACTGCACACGAAGCCTGGCCTCTGACTCCGGGTTTAGTCCAAGCCCCTGTTCTGTCCCCACACAAATCAGCCTGAGACGGGTTAGCAAATGCTCAGGACCCATGTACTAGGACCCTGCTAGGGGGTGGGTCAGAGCCTGAGTCCCATTGTGACTTGAGTCCATGCCCTGTCATTGTGCAGTGTGGATGCCGCAGACCCAAGTCGGAGGCCTGCGTAGTGTAGTGTGGACACACTAGCACGGCTGTGAGACCCAGCCCAGCAGTTGTAAGCCAGGTTTACAATGCAGTGTGGACGCTCAAGCACAGGCTTGGAAACACCAAGTCCACAACCTGGGTCCCAGAGACCCGGGTTTACAAAGCAACAGAGACATCCCCTAAATCTACCTCCCTGCTGGGGATCAGTGGCTCTGCTCTGACCGGGGACATTTGCAATGTTGGGCAACAACTCACATGTAAGCCAAGGTATCGTGCGTCTTCTCCAATTCGCCACATAGGACAGTGAGGTTAACCTAGAGAGAGAGAGAGAGAGAGAGGACATGTTTTCCTAGCATTGCCCACAGACCCCAGTGCTGCAGAGCTATGCACCTATCTCCTCCTAGTCCCTGGGTGGGTGTAGGCAGGGGGATGGCTGGCTGGCTGGCTAGGATTTCAAATCCGTACGCCCTGACTGTATTGAACTATTGTGTTTATTGTTAATTGTTTGTACTGCAGGAGCATCCAGAAGCCCCACCGGGGTCAGGGCCTCATTGTGCTAGGCGCTGTACAAACACAGAGTAAGTGTAACCAGGGTCTGAATGAACTCTCCCCTGACAGCTAGATGGGGTGGGGAGCAAAGTATTTACATGAACACACCTACTCTGCCAAGATAGCCAGTAGACAGGAGCTATGCATCTCCAAGATTAGCCAAGCTAATCAGGGATGCGAACCCCATGCTCCGGGTGTTCCTAAACCTCTGACTGCCAGAAGCTGGGAGTGGACAACAGGGGATGTGTCACTCCATTATTCCCCGTTCTGTTCATTTCCTCTGAAGCACCTGGCATTGGCCACCGTCTGAGGCAGGATACGGGGCTAGATGGACCATTGGTCTGATCCAGTCTGGCCGTTCTTCTGTTCTTACTGTCTTTGAGACCTCGCTGGAGCAGTAGGAATAAAGCTTCTTCTAAACTGCCATGGCACCTGCTCACTAGTACATGTGGACACTGACCTGGGAAGACCAAGATCAGCCCAGAAGCGGAGCTGCTATTTCAGGAATTGATGGGAAGGGCCCCAGAATCAGGACTTCTTGTCTTACCTCCTAGGCAAGGACAGATCCGCACTAGATTGCATACTTCGCCGCATGCAATGGATGTGTGTAGCCTAAGGGCCATGCTGGGTGATTCCTTGAACTCAATGGGGCACGCTGCAGACCTGCTCCACCTGGACGACCAGGATTTATTTGGGTGTCCCTCACCCCCTTCCCATCCTCCAGGGTGGCTTGCTCCAGAACTGAAAATGGGGCTGCCCTTCGTAAGAACATAGGACTGCTGGGCTATCGAGTCCAGACGCCTGCTATCGCAGGCAGCCCAGTCACGTCCTCCCGATTCATAGATTCCACCGCCAGAAGTGATCATCTAGTCTGGCCTCCTGCATCCCAGGCCAGAGACCTGCCCCAGAATTCCTACAGCATCTCAATAACGCCTAGTGCTGCAGGCCTCCCTCCATCCTCTGTGACCTGGACGGACACCTCCCCCTACCCGCACGCTGGTCACAGAAGTCACTGCAGCTACGCGCTGGGAGCCGGGAAAGACCGGCTCTTAATTTGTATCTTGTGAAATGTGCCCTCAGCTCCTCAGTGGGGGTAATTCAGCACAGCTCTGGTTTGATCTGCCCCAGCTGAGGAGCTGTCCGCTGGAGATCACCAGGCCCCAGGATGTCTGTTGCACTGGCTGGGCTGTGGACACCTTTAAAGCCCAGGCCAAGTGCAGCAGCAAGGGCGGACCCGGCTCAAGCCCCAACATTTCCTACCTGTCTCAGTGAGCAGCACAGCCGGTGTTGTGTAGTCGTCCTCTGCGCTGAGAGGGTAGAAAACCCCACAGAAGTCCCACGGGCAATAGGTCACCAGGAACAGCCACACCGCGATGGTACAGCTAGGGCCAGAGCAAGAGACGCCCGGCATGAGAAGAACCGCTCGGGGGGGGGGTGTTCAATTGACTGAGCATCGGCTCTGGACAACGCCTCCCCCCAGCCAATGCGACAAGCGTAGACAAGAGGCCAAACGCTACAGCCAGGGATAGAGCGCTCAGCACGGCAGTTCAATGGCGCTGCGCCCGTGTACACCAGCTGAAGATCTGGCCCCGCAGGCCCATTGTCTAGAGCAGCGTGGGAGCGCACGGCTCCTTGCACGGGCCACGACTGCTGCCGGCTCCCTTTGGTCGCGCCGCACAGATTGAACTGGCTGTGACGGCTGCTGGTGCAGGGTGAGCCTACATCCACCTCTTCCAGTTCCCCAGGGCCAGACTCACCGGGGGGGTCAGCACATGACACACCGGAGGGGAGGAACTGCACAGGCAGCCGCCGGTGAAATGAACGTGTAAAAGCTGTGCTAGGAAAGCTGCGTCCGGCTCTACGGCCATGCACAGTAGTAAGGGCATGACCAGCATGTCCGATTCATGGTGTCTCGTTACCCTCCTCCCCACACAACCACTCCTCGTGTTATGACAACTTCTCTGCTGCTCCCTTCCCAGTGCAAGAGCCTTCTCCCCCGCAGCTTCCACCTCCTCTGCATCTCTGTGCCTGCTCCATCCTCTCTCAGCTCCTGTCTACAGTCACGGCATCCTAAACCCTAAAGATCAGGGGGCATTGAGCTACCTGCACAGTGGGTGTCACTACGCAGGTATCCTGCCCCGGTGAGTAGTGGGATGGGATAGATCAGCGACCAGACAGACAGCCATGGGCGTGTCAGGATGATGACTTTACCGGGGGGAGGAGGGGATCAGCCTCTGTCTCATCTTCTCCAGGGACCTGTCACGGTGAGGCTCAAATGACTTCACAATCCTGAAGCTCTCCCCGCTGGAGGTGAAAGCAAAGGTCAGCAAAGGCTCGGCATCTGCAGAGGGCAAAGATCAGGTCAGCGCCCAAATCCAGGAGGGTTCATTGGCTCTGGTGTGTCGGAGACCCTCCAGGGAAGCTGACAGGAGTTTTGCCTTTGACAGGAACGGGAGCAGGACTGGACCCAAAGTTTACTTCATTGCAGACACGGGTCAGATCCTCAGCTGGTGTAGATCCGACGAAGGCAACGGAGCTACGCTGACAGCTCTGGCTAAGTGAGAACAGTGCAAGGACACTGAGTAACAATTCACTTCCCCTGCCCCATCAGTGATACAGTCCCTCAGGTTAATGGGGACCGTTCTTGGGGCTCCTCCCCTCCACCCCCTTGGGGTTAGCGAAATCCAGGCCACCAGGGCGCTGAGATCGTCCCCCAACACCTTGGGCTCCCCCCGGGGCTGACCCAGGCTCAGGATGTGGCCAGGGTTCTGATGCAAACGGCAAGCCTGGCAGGGCGGGGGAAGCAAATATTCGCTTGAATTTGTACACAGAAGGGCAGAGATCTCGCCCACTGGAGCCCGGGCCGGGCGCGGAGCAGGTGAAGCCAAGAGCTGCGAGATCTTTATGATGGAAGGGGCCAGTTTTGGGGCAGCAGTGCAACTGGCCCAACCAGGGCCGGCTCTAGGATTTTTGCCGCCCCAAGCAAAAACAATTTTGGCCGCCTCCCCGCCCCGTTTTTTTCTTACCCCACTCCCGGCCCCGCCTCAACTTCGCCCCTTCCCTAAATCCCCAGCCCTGCCTCCTCCCCCCAGGCTCTCAAGCCTAGGAGGGAGGGAGGGAGGGAGGGAGGGAGAGGGAGAAGCAGCGCGTGCATCTCGGCCGCTTGGGATCTCCCCCTCCCTCCCAGGTTTGAGAGCCTGGGAGGGAGGACGAGCAGCGGCGTGCGAGCGGAAGCAGCGGAGGTGAGTTAGGGCGGCCGGGGCACATTTTTAGGGGCGGCATAGCCCGCGCCAGAATGCCACCCCTAAAAATGTGCCACCCCAAGCACCAGCTTGTTTTGCTGGTGCCTAGAGCCGGCCCTGGGCCCAACATGTGAGAAAGGACAAAAGGAAAAACTTATAAGGGAGTCTGGTGTAGCTGGCCATGGCCCCCATCCATGGCGTGGGCCCCCCCAGGCAGCAGCAGCTCCTGCACCTGGGAAGGAGGGGCAGCCCATGCCCCCTGCATTTGCCCTTTCAAGAACAGTCTAAACAGCTTCCTGTTATGCCAGCTACCTTGTTCTTAAAATGAGGTTTGCACAGTTTCAGTCTGAACCACAAACAGCAGTGGAAGTCCTCGCTGAGGTGAGGGGCTTGCTTAAAGCTCTATCACCAATTGTATTCATGCTGATGAATATGTGATTGATATGTAAGGAGTGAGAGAGCTAGTGTGAGTGGAAGAAACCAATCGCAAGGCTTGAACCAAAATATTACCGTGTAAGGAGAATCAAGGTGTATATGGGACTGTATATAAACCTACGGTAGTAGCGGCCAGAGAGGGACGTAACCTACAACAGCAAGAACTCAGGGCTGAACCAGCCTCCCTCGGCCACCAAGCAGACCCGAAGGGACTTCAGGAACTCTTGTCGCCTAGCGGTTCGATCTCTGGGCAGCTGGAACCTGGCCAGTCTCAGTCACCTACGATCGAAAGCAACATCCGCACCTGCAGCATGAATGGAACATGTAGACAGCATAGATTGTCAGTCCTTCATCAGTTGAAACTAAGCCGATCACAACACGTCTTCTAATCTTCTCTCGCTCGGGCCATGCTTGTCCATATCTCCTTCTTAGGAAATCATCCCACCTCTTTGGAGGCCGACCGTGTGGCCGTTTCTGTTCTCGCGGATACCTCGCGGATACAGCTCCGGTCCATCTGTTGTCGCTGAGTTGGGCCACACGTCCCGCCCTCCGCATTTTGCTGAGCCTGCAAATGGAATGTGTGTGTGAGCAATAAATCAACCCTCAGTAATACTTTAGTTCGACCTTTGTTTGTGGTTATCGCTTGGCCTGATTCCAGGGAACAGCAATATAAAGAATAGACTAGTCACAGAAATGTCATGATGCGGGGGACCTCCAGGGGTCACTAGACCATACAAGCATATAAACCAGTACCCACCCTGCTTTGACCCTTCCCTTACTGGTTCCCCCGTTTCCCATTGCCTCAGCAGAACACACTGCAGCACCTGCAGTGTCTGCCAGCACCTGAATGGGTCCGTAACAGGTCCCGGTGCAGCAAAGCCTTCACACACAACAGCTTAAGGAAGTGTTGTTTACTACTTCTCATAACACAAGAACTAGGGGTCACAAAATGAAATTAATAGGCAGCAGGTTTAAAACAAACAAAAGGAAGTATTTCTTCACACAACGCACAGTCAACCTGTGGAACTCCTTGCCAGAGGATGTTGTGAAGGCCAAGACCATAACAAGGTTTGAAAAAGAACTAGAGAAGTTCATGGAGGATAGGTTCATCAATGGCTATTAGCCACGACGGGCAGGGATGGTGTCCCTGGCCTCTGTTTGCCAGAAGCTGGCAATGGGCGACAGGGGATGGATCACTAGATGATTTCCTGCTCTGTTCATTCCCTCTGGAGCACCTGGCATTGGCCACTGTTGGAAGACAGGAGACTGGGCTGGATGGACCCTTGGTCTGACCCAGTAGGGCCATTCTTATGTTCTTACCGGTAAGGGTAAGAGTTTGAAGAGTTGCATTGAAACCCATGCCTGGTTAGCTGCCTGGTGCAGTCAGCAGCAGCCGAGGCATCAATCGCCATTTGTCCTGTGAAGGACTCCAACTCCTCTGCAGCCAAACCCAGCCGGAAGCCCAACGGCCAGCTAAGGGAAACCCCTTTCCCCACCCTCTGTACCTGGCTGTGCTTTGCACTGGAAGCCGCCCCCCCTACCCAGGCTCCAGAGGATCTCCTGGTCCCAGCGGAAGGTACGCAGGTGTGATTTGAAGGGCCTCCTGCTTGGGGACACTGGCTGTAGAAGGTGAGAGGCCCTGGCTCCCCCATTCGTGTACAATCCGCCAGCTGGCCCTGAAGCTGAGGAGAGGCCTCGGTGACCCAGCTCCACCTGCAGGACCACAATGGAGTGCTTGAGGACGTCATCCTGCCTGTACACCAGCTGGTCTGGGAAGTCCAACCGGACCGCCTTGACCTCGGCCACCAAGCTGGGGCCGCAGGCCCATCGCCTCCTGAACACGGCCACCTCGGACTTCATTTGGGAAGTGGCCAAGGCTGCTACATGAACAGCCTGCTTCCCAGGGCAGCGATAGAGAACCCAGAACAGGCTATTTCTAATCATCAGAGGAGTGAAGTTCTGGAACGGCCGTCCAAGGGGAGCAGTGGGGGCAAAAAACTTAACTGGCTTCAAGCCTGAGCTTGATAAATGTATGGAGGGGACGATGTGATGGGGCTGCGTACAATGGCATGTAGCAGCAGAAATCCCCAATGGCTGGAGACGGGACACTAGACGGGAAGTTCTCTGAGTTACTACAGAGAATTCATTCCTAGGTGTCTGGCTTGTGGGTCTTGCCCACATGCTCAAGGTCCAACTGATCCCCATATTTTGGGTCGGGTATTGTCCCCTGGGTCAGATGGGCAGAGACCCTGGGGATTTTTCACCTTCTTCTGCAGCATGGGGCACGGGTCACTTACAGGTTTAAACTAGTGTAAATGGTGAATTCTCTGTAACTTTAAACCACGAGCTGAGGACGTCAGTGGCTCGGCCAGAGTTTGCGGGTCTATTACAGGAGTGGGCAGGTGAAGTTCTGTGGCCTGCGATGTGCAGGTCAGACCAGATGATCACGGTGATCCCTTCTGGCCTGGCAGTCTACGAGTCTCAGCGCACCCTCAGTGGCCTCTCTCCCTTCATGCTTGCTCCGCGGCTGTCGGGTGAGTGCGGTTCCCCATGGGCGGGCGAGGTTTGGTTTTCTCTGCACAGCTGCTTGAGATGGAAATCATTCCTCTGTGTCTGGGGTTCGGACTCCCCACCTCACTCAACACACAACCCCTTGTGCCTGGCACATGTCCTCCGGCAGGCAATCCAGACACAAACTGGCTGCAAGAGATTCCTCCTTCTGGACCGCTGACTGCCGTTGGACGAGCTTCACGCAGGTGGGTCGCCAGGTAACTGCACAAACCACCTCTCACTCTCCCCCTGCCCCCTCCCGGCTGCAGACTCCGCTGCAGGCCCCTCTGCGGTTATCACACCTTGGTGTCCCCCTCCAACCCCCGTGGGCTGAGGGTCAAGCTCTTGGTTCACTCCCCTTCCCATTGGCCCCAGGACCCATCCCACGTTACTCTGCAGATGTGACAGCTGCCTGCGTGACGTACGCCACAAAGCCTGCCCCCTGCAGGAAAGGCTCAGACTGGCAGCGGGTGGTTGGGAGTGGGATCCCCTGGTTGGGGAAGGGGCTATGAGCCTGGCTGGAAGCAAATGCCTGGGACTCAGTCCTCATGCTTCAGGGCTCTAGTAGTGGACCACAAATTTCCCCTGGCTTCAGGATACTGGACTAGATGGGCCACTAAGCTGCCCTGGCTACAGCAGCTCCCTTGCTCTTCAGCCGGGGATTCGCCAACGGCCCGGGGGGCATGTACTGAAGCTGCGCATAACCCTGGAGCAGCACAACTCTCGCAGGGTAACAACCCCTCTCGCGTGCTCCATCTCTGCGTGCTCTAACTTCCCAGAGTCAGCGCTCTCCTCCCTGACCTTTCCCCTGCTTCTCCCACCCCCGTCGCACCCAGCATGGCATCTCCAGCCGGCTGCTAATTCCCTTCCCCGGTGGCTCTGAATAATTGATTGCGCGGTCCAAGCTGATAAAAGCCAAACACGCTGGGGGGTGGGGGATGAGCGGTCAGGAGACGCAATGAAAGGGCAAGAGAAGCCCAGGAAGACAGCATGGGAACAATTACCACCCAGCATCTGGGAGGATCCCCACCTCCTCTCCCTCAGTTTTCAGTTGTTTTAGAGTCAGGCCCAAGCCACAAACTTTAAATGCAAAGTGCTGCGCTCAGACAGGAATAGTCAATTGCACAAACACCCAAACTGGGACATGCCTGTCCAGGAAGGAGCGTTGGCGTAGTTGTGTAGGTCCCAGGATATTAGTGAAACCGGGGGGATGTGGTGGGAGGGGGTTTTATTTCTGTATTGAAGCAGGTTCTCTTGGGGTATTTGAGTGGCCCTGTTCTACTTCTCTGGTGGACTGTCCTCGTTTGGTGAAGGCAGTTTTGAGTGGGTTAAGGTGTGTATCCCGGACCGTCTCCTCGGAGCATATTCTGTGGTAGCTGAGTGCCTGGCTAGACAACAGATTTCTTGGTAGTTTCGGGGTGGTTACTGGATCTGTGGAGGTAAGCGTGGTGAGTGGTGGGTTTCTTGTCTATACTTCTCTGCAGGGTTCCATGGCAGAAGCAGATTGTGGTGTCCAGGAAGTTGATGCTGGTGTGGGAATGTCCCAGACAGAGTTTAATAGACAGGTGGTGACCGTTGAAGTTGTGGTGGAAATCTATGAGGGAGTTTAACCTGCTTCAATGCAGAAATAAACTCCCCTCCAACTGGTCGCCTACCACTGCACCCTAGAACCCATATGGGGTATCATCAAACAGTTACAACCCATACTCAACGGGGACCCCATCCTGAAAGACTCTTTCCTGAAGCCCCTCTTCTCACCTTCAAACAACGCACCAACCTCTCCATGCTCATCATCAGACGCAAGATCCCTATAGACCAGAACACACCAACTGAAAGCAGCACCAGACCCTG
>NW_027053760.1:0-22679 GCF_011386835.1 Chrysemys picta bellii | reverse complement strand
CTTCTAGGTTTTAACTATTTGAGTTATTCGAACGAGTGAATATTTGGGTGAACTCTGGTCATGTTTAGAAGATTTCATTACAGGGTCTTACCTAGAGTTAAGGGCATGCCCCAATGAGCCACTTTGGGCCATTTCATCTCTGCCTTATACAATATTAGTCCACTTATTTTGTAAAACATTCTACTTACTCATCAACAGGCTTTTCTGTTTCATGGATAGCTACATATAATTTACATCCGATAGTTGCCTGGTCGTTTATGCTAAAAGCTTTCTATGGGTTTGTTCTTCTCCGGTTTCTAAGGATCACCTGACAAAATTACATACAAACAAAGCCACATCATTAGAAATAAGTTACACCTACTGAGAATTTGGTCCCATACATACGTCGGTGACTAACATGACAAACACAGGCATGATGTTGAGACTATTGCATAAACTTTATAAATGTTATCTGTATGTCGGTGAGCAAAAACTCAGGACACATGACAACATCATAGACTGTCATTATTTAGTGGTGCCCAGAAAATATTCATAGCCCTTCGTATTCAATAAGTGTTATATGTATTTGTGTGTTCTGGTTTCGCTGGGTGGGTTTCCCATGGAATATGGTATCACTAGCGGGTGAGTAATGCAAAACCTAGCCTTTGAAGCTGAGGGGCCCTTGTTTTGATCCAGCAAACTGGTATGAGCAGGGGGCAAAACCCAGCTGGAGGGATTTTAAGACTGGAACCTGCCAGGACTCCATGTGGAAGGTGGTTGGCACTTGGGAAGCCAAATGTGCATTTTTTAGAACCTTTTATGGTTTTATGATATGTTTTCTCTGTGATGCACCATTGCCAGTTGTTATTGCCAGCTAAAGTGAGAAAAGATAACATTGTCTTTCAGGCATGGCAGATACCTTTCCGCATACCAGAAGGGCACAAGACACCACTGGGCAAACTTAACTCTGCATTAACAAAGGTTTGGGAAATTAATTTAGCCCAATTTTGCAGCTAAATATTGAGTGTGGAATTTTCGAACTGCCTAAATAAAAAGCACCCACTCCCTATTGTTTTTAGCTGGATACTTAACTCCTAAAACCATTATGCTCTTCAATGCGACTTTCTTTTGGAAACTTTGATCTTGGTTTCAGAGGGGTAGCCGTGTTAGTCTGTATCAGCAAAACCAATGAGGAGTCCTTGTGGCACCTTAGAGCAGGGGTGGGCAAACTTTTTAGCCCGAGGGCCACATTTGGGTGGGGAAATTGCATGTAGGGCCATCAATGTAGGGCTGGGGCAGGGGATTGCGGGTGTGGGGTTTGGGAGAGGGTGGGGTGTGCAGGAAGGGGCTCAAGGCAAGGGGTTGGGGTGCAGGAGGGGTGCGGGGTTTATGAGGGGCTCAGAGCAAGGGGTTGAGGGGCAGGAGGGGTGCAGCAGGGAGTTGGGGTGCAGGCTCCAGCCCAGTGCCACTTACCTTGAGTGACTCCGGGGTGGCAGCAGTGCGCGCCAGGGCTGGCTCCCTGCCTGCCTACCGTGGCCCCGCGCTGCTCCCGGAAGTGGCCGGCACCATGTCCCTGTGGCCACTGGGGTGGGGGGGGGGGCAGAGGATTCTCTGTGCGGCCCTCGCCTGCAGGTATCTCCCCCGAAGCTCCCATTGGCCGAAGTTCCCATTGGCCACAGTTCCCCGAAAAACAAAAGTTTGCTGCAAGAAGTGCCTGTGTGAACGACCGTGTTGTCGGCAGAAGCCCTCTATGGGGGGCATCAGTGGTTTGTGCTGGATGGGGGCGTTGGAACAAGTTCGTTCATATTCATAGGGAATATATATTTAACATACACACAGAGAGGAAACAAATGTCCGAATGACTTTTATATTAGATTAAGGAAAACAAGAGAATAAGAAAGAACAAATGTAAGTCCTCAGGCAAAAGCACAGTGTGTGCATGTCTGTATCCTCAGTCATGTGATGCATCACCTCTGCCTTACAAAATAGCCGCTGCCTCTGCAGACAGCAGATTTCTTGATAACGGGATCGTCAGGCGAGGGAACGAGGGGGAGTTCATCTCTCACTCTTCGGCATCAGTGCCCAGGCTGCCTACCAGGGTCCCAGCGAGAGACAGTTATCACACTATGGTTTCTTGGGTGGATGGGGTGGGGATATAAATACCTGAACATTAGGAATTTCTGGGATTATCAAAGAAGCTTGAGGGAGTTCGGAGCCCAAATCTCCACTGGAATTCAATGGAAGTTGGTTTCTACGTCTGTTAGCTGAGCACAACTGAGACCAGCAACTTAACCTTCAAGAAAACATCGTCCCTGGGAGGAGGGGGCAAGGATTAAGCCTCCATAGATTCTGCAGAGGAGCTTTGTTGAGGGCTAGCAGGCCTAGTGGTCAGGCTGCTGCCAAACCGTCTCTCTGAGTTTTGGGATGGGTTTTCTGGGCAGCCTGGGGGGCCCAGCAGCCAAGTTACAGTTCATCACCTCCCTCCCACCCCAGAGCCCTCTTGGGGGTCTCAGGTGGCTGAAGGAGAAGGAAAGGGTAGGGGGATCTGGGCTCTCCCTCTCCACCAGTTCCTGGCCCAGGGCCCAAATGAGTAGAGGTGAGGGATGGGTCAGTCCTTTCAGATTCTTACTCCAGATCCGCCTCTCCTGAGCTGCTCCCTACCTTTCCTGTTTTCCCTTCAGTTTGGGGCATGGCCCCAACCCTCTGTTTACACAGTCTCAGTATTTCAAAGCTTAGCTTGGGGTAGGGGAGGCTTCCCAGCTCACTCTGAATCCAGTTGTTCCCCCTGGTCAGGCCCCCCGACCTCCCAGTTGAATTGGACTCCCAGTCCTGGTCCTTCCCCTGTAGAGTGCTCTGTCCCGGTACATCCTGTCTTCCTTCTTCCAGCCGGCCTTGTCTTGTCTTGTCTTTCCCTCACCCAGCCAGCATAGCTTCCTTTTAAGCAGGTCCTCTGTAGAGAGCATACTGGACATCTGTCAAGGGGCACAGCCTTCTTGATCCAATATTTCTCCAACACTCCTTTACCGGTAGTGTGTAGGATGTAAACCTCCTCACAGATGCATAGACTGTAAGGCCAGAAGAGATGACCTCCTGTATACACAGACCTTGTGTGACCTCCTGTATACACAGGCTGCAAAATTATTCCCACAAACTGGATTAAAGCATGTCTTTCAGAAAGAGCTAATCTCGTTTTTAAAACTCCAAATGCTGGTGAGCCTACCATAGGGTTGCCAACCCTTCAGGATTGTCCTGGAGTCTCCAGGAATTAAAGATAAATCTTTAATTAAAGTTTAGGTCATGTGATGATACCTACAAAAATAGTCCAACCAAAAGTAGCAACCCCAATCCACCAACTCCCCAGGGAATCTGTTCCAATCTTTGAAGACCCTCACTTCTAGGTAATTGCATCCTATTTCAAGCTTGAATTTGTTTAACTTCAACTTCCAGCCACTGGAATATAAAATCATAGAATATCAGGGTTGGAAGAGACCTCAGGAGGTCATCTAGTCCAACCTCTTTCTCAAAGCAGGACCAGTCCCCAACTAAATCATCCCAGCCAGGGCTTTGTCAAGCCTGATCTTAAATCCTCTAAGGAAGGAGATTCCACCACCTCCCTAGGTACCCTTTCAAGTGCTTCACCACCCTCCTAGTGAAAAAGTTTTTTCCTAATATCCAACCTAAACCTCCCCCACTGCAACTTGAGACTATTGCTCCTTGTTCTGTCATCTGGTACCACTGAGAACAGTCTAGATCCATCCTCTTTGGAACCCCCTTCAGGTAGTTGAAGGCTGCTATCAAATCCCCCCTCACTCTTCTCTTCTGCAGACTAAACAATCCCAGTTCCCTCAGCCTCTCCTCAAAGTCATGTGCTCCAGCCCCCTAATCATTTTTGTTGCCCTCCGCTGGACTCTTTCCAATTTTTCCACATCCTTCTTGTAGTGTCTGTGTCAGTATCAATAGACAATGGTCAAGTCACCGCTCAACCTTCTCTCTGATAAACTGAATAGACTGAGCAACATTACACTAGAATTCCACAGAATTTACTGCAGAGGACAAGAAGTTCATTGTCATAGTGAATAGAAAGGAGAGATCTGGTTATATCTGGGACTCTCTGCTGGTGCCTCAACCTGCCTGATTGCAGCCAATCCTTGGTGGTTCCACATCACAATTTTGGTTGTTATGTGGAACATTATTCCTACAATAGTCCCTAGAGTGTAGGACTCATTCTCCATGGATGGCATCAGCGTCTTTATCTCTTTGTGGCTTTTTGACCTTCGTAGCTGCAAGGGTCCACACAATTTCTTTAGGTGTATTTATTCACAAGGCACCATTTCTAAGCACTGCCTCGCAAGCCATGCCCACTCAGTGTGGTGTACTGTCTCCCTCTAATGGTTGCTGGCTCATATAGGATGATAAACCTGCTACACACTTGGCTAACCAAGGTGAGTCTTTTAGCTCAAGGAGTCGAGGCTCTTGAATTAAGCTCCAGAAGTTCCCAACTTCCATTGCCAACAATGCACCTATGGGTATGGCATTACAACCCTGATATCCGAGAACAGCTGCCCATCAGCCCCTGCGTGAGACAGTGTTCTTCTAAATATTGTTGAATACTTTCAGAGTAGCAGCCGTGTTAGTCTGTATCCGCAAAAAGAACAGGAGTACTTGTGGCACCTTAGAGACTAACACGTTTATTAGAGCATAAGCTTTAGTCCACGAAAGCTTATGCTCTAATAAAATTGTTAGTCTCTAAGGTGCCACAAGTACTCCTGTTCTTTTTGTTGAATACTTTGTGAACTCGTAAATGCCTGTAAATCTGCTAGCTGCTGTGAACTGAATTTTTGACTGAGAGGTATTTTGGGCCAGACCCCCAGCTGCTCAAAGCCATCATAATGCCACCGATGCTGATTTATGGCCCCTCATATATATAGTGCTGCCAGTGCCATGTATTTACAAATAATGAATTAGATCCCTCCCAGAAATCATGAGATGGATGAAAAATGTCATGAAGATTTATAAATAAATGGGGCTGGGCCTGCCAGAATCCATGTCAGGGCGGGGATGAATTCTGGTAAACCTATTAGCGTGCATGGTGGCTCCTTTATTATTTTTAGTAAGTTGTCCCTGTAGTGCGTTTTGCCTTAGGAATACAATTGGCTTGCATAGAAAGAGCTGTGTGGTACTTATCAGTGTAGCAACTACACCTGTTAACTGTTTCTAATGAGAAAACAAGCAGGTATCCTCAGGCATCCTGTTTGTGCTGGGAAATTCACAGTATAGGCAGGAAACTGCACAGTTCCAGTCAGAAGGGAGAGGGATGTGTATCTCCATCCAAGAGAGGGAAGGGCTGGGGAGCTCGAAGTTTGGGACTGGGTTACCTGTAAAGGAGTAAGGGATAGCATTCCTCTGTGGTCAGAGACTGGGAGCCCGCCTGACTTGCCCGCCCCCTAGCCCTGAGAAAACAGCTGGAACTTCATTAGCTCACCTTTATATAAAAAAGGGGTTAGAACTCCAAAATGGACTGCCACTGAGTTTATCACTGAGAGGAACTGTTCCAAAAACCAAATGAACAATAGGGGAGATTGTCTGAGGAGGCCTGGAGGGCTGAGACTCTGAGGGTCAGAGTCAGGAAATTCTGTTAAGGGAATTATTGGGGTGAGAAACTGATTTGGGGAGGAGACTACTGTGCTTTCACAGGCTTTGAAGAAAGAGTCTGCCGGGGGTGGGATTGTGTTTGTTAAGAAGGTTCAGTGACAGAAACAACCTCAGTTGAAGACAGTGTCCCTGGATTCCTCGAGGAAGCACAGATGAGGGTTACCCCAGAGAGTGAGTTGACCTGGCAGAATGCAGCTTAGTCCGACAGGAGGAGGGCGCTGTAAGATAGGCCTGATCTATCACAGTGCCCTTGCTGGGACGTTGAGGGGAAACACAGATGCAGTTGCCCTAAACCGTTACAGGTAGATGCCCATTATTTTTAGTAGGTTGTCTCTGTAAGGATTTTTGCCTTAAGAATAAAACTGGGGGGAGGGATAGCTCAGTGGTTTGAACATTGGCCTGCTAAATCCAGAGTTGGTTCAATCCTTGAGGGGGCCATTTAGGGATCTGGGGCAAAAATCTGTCAGGGATGGACTTGGTCCTGCTGTGAAGGTAGGGGACTGGATTCAATGACCTTTCAAGGTCCCTTCCAGTTCTATGAGATAGGTATATCTCCATATAGGCAGGGCAATGTAGGGAAGCTTGTAGTACCACCAACTAGACGTGACCTGAGGACTCCATTCCCCAGGGCTGTCAGTGCTAAACTCACTTTTAATCTTTACAATGTTTCTCACTCCATGGAATTGTAAAGGGTGTTACGCAGACCCAGAGTACTCAGATTCCAGGATATAATGAGTATTGATCAGGGCATCACATGTATCAATAGCTTCAAAATGTAAACATTTCCATCTCGACCCACATGACTCCAAATGCACATGGATGGATTATAATTCCCTTTGAATTGCTTCAGGAGCACCTGGCCTGGATTAGAAGCTGGGGGGGGGGGGGAGGGGGACAGGAGCAACGGGGGATTACATCCCAAGCGGTGATCAAAACCCAATATAAACATCTCTAAGCACAGATCCTTCTGGAGTTTCTTTCCTGGTGCTACAGGTATGTTATCTGGTGATGGCTTTACGTGGAACAAAAACTAATAGATGCATTTTTAATGTCATGCAAAGGTATAGTGATCTACCTATCTGTCTGTCTAGCTATCGTTTCAATAATAGAGAGAAAGAAGGATATAAAAGAGCTGGTAGGAATTCCATTCCGTGGGAAATTCTGACATTTTGAAATTTGTTTTCATTCCAAATTGGAAAATAAAGAGAATAAAAAATCCTACAAAATGAAATTTTGGGGGGAAAAATGGTTTCAGGCCAAGCAAAATGTTCCATTTCAATAAAATCAAACTGATTCATTCCAATTTCCACCTTTTTAATTTTATGTTATAATAAAATACATTTGAAACTGGAAAAAAAATGAAAAGAAAACTCAAGACATCCCCGTCTTCTCAATTTTACCCTTCAATTTTGACAAAACAGCATTTCCTCATGGAAAAATGTTCTATGGGAATTTTTTCCACTAGCTCTAATATATATATATAAAAGAACTGTTGGACCTGAGTTTATCAGCTATTTTCAGGGTGTCTTAATTCAGAAATCACTGCAGGAAAGCATCCTGCCTGCTCCTACATTCCCTCATTCCAGGAAAAATAAAAGCCTCCTGTTCCACAGACGAAATAGTATGAGTTGGAACATGGGAAAGGGCGACTATTTAAGATGTATGGATGCACTGCAGATGCCTAGTGGGAAGATGGTATTAGAAGTACAGTGCCTGGAAGTTGAGTGCCCAGAATATCTTGGTTGATGCCGTGAATCCTTCATAACAAGAATTTTTCCTTAAACAGCCGGATTGTGATAGCACTCAGACTGGTGTAAACCCACTGTGTTGCCACTGAAATCAACTGAGTTCCTCTGGATTTGCACTGTTGTTATGAAAGTTGTCTCTAGCACATTCTTCGCCTTATTTCCCCTTTGAGATGGGCGAGAGAGAAGCAGATCGTTTTTACCCATCAGAGTAAAGTTTGGTTCAGAAAGTTGGATGGTTGGTCTTGCTGTGTCTCTAGGAATGGAACTGAGAATCATTGAGTGCTGTCTAGCTGTTAAATGGTTTTCAGCAATAGTTCAGAGGAACCAGTTGCTGCACCCTCATCAGCAATGATGAGAGCTGAATAAGTACGTTAGGGTACAGCGACACTGCAAAGAAAAACTCATGGCACAGAGCCTCTGAGCCTGGGTTAACTGATTTGAGCTTGCGGGGCTAAAAAGGCTGGAGCCCAGGTTCTGAGACCTTCCCCTCTTGCCAAGTTACAAAGCACAGACTCCAGCCTGAGCCCAAACTTCCACTCTGTTCTTTTTATCCCCGCAGTCCAAGCCCTGTGAGCCTGAGTCCATTGACTCCAGGTCTTTTATTGCAGGTTAGATACTCTGAGTTACCCATTGCTTGCTAGCTAACTTTCCTAGTGTTGTAGCTGGGGTTTCCAGGAAAGCCTGGATGATGATTATGATTGATAATATTAATGTCTAGCTCTTACATAGCGCTTTTCGTCTATAGAAGTTCATTTTTTTCTATACCTCCGTGCCTTTACATCCACAACATATGCCTAATGACACTTAGAACGTGTATACTAGTTCCCACATAGATCTCAAAGTGCTTTACAAATGAGTGGTGTGGAGAAAGTGAATAAGGAAAAGTTATTTACTGGTTCCCATAATATAAGAACTAGGGGCCACCAAATGAAATTAATGGGCAGCAGGTTTATTTGTTTTAAAAGGAAGTTTTTCTTCACACAGCGCACAGTCAACTTGTGGAACTCCTTACCTGAGGAGGTTGTGAAGGCTAGGACTATAACAGGGTTTAAAAGAGAACTGGATAAATTCATGGAGGTTAAGTCCATTAATGGCTATTAGCCAGGATGGGTAAGGAATGGTGTCCCTAGCCTCTGTTTGTCAGAGGGTGGAGATGGATGACAGGAGAGAGATCACTTGATCATTACCTGTTAGGTTCACTCCCTCTGGGGCACCTGGCATTGGCCACTGTCGGTAGACAGGATACTGGGATGGATGGACCTTTGTTCTGACCCAGTATGGCCATTCTTATGTTCTTAAAGGCATATGAGCACAATGTCCCCCATTTTACAGATGAGGCACAGGGAGGTGAAGTGTCTTGCCCATGGTCATGAAGAAAGCCAGTGGCAGAGCTGGGAACAGAAAACAGGTCCACTAACTCCCAGTTCTATGTTCTGTCCAGTTGCTAATAGACACATACCCACATCAATTTTTTCCCGCAGAGATTCATAGAGTCCAAGGCCAGAAGGGACAATTGTGATCATCTAGACTGATCTCCTGTATATCACAGGCCAGAGAACTTCCCAAAATAATTCCTGGAGCATACCCTTTGGTATTAATAACACCCCTTACTAGTGGCATACATTACCCTTCTTTGGGAACTTGCAACAGACAATAAAAGGACTAAATAAAACTCTCCTCTTCTCGGATGACTATAAAAACATTGACCGTAGCTAGGCAGATGGTGTGCTACAGCCACTGCCTATCATCTCATTGCTTCCTTGTACTCCTCCATCCATCAGTCTGCACCCACCTGTTGTCTATTGTCTTGTACTTAAATTGTAAGCTTTTGGGGTCAGGAACTGTTTTTTCTTTGTTCTGTTTTTGTACAGCATCTAGCACAATAGATTCTGGTTTATGGTAAGGTTCCTGGATGCTACCTAAATAACTGTAATAATAATAAATAGTCCATGAAGTCTTGATCCCTCTTGGAGGATAGGTCCATCAATGGCTATTAGCCAGAATGGGCAGGATGGTGTCCCTAGCCTCTGTTTGCCAGAGGCTGGGAATGACCGACAGGGAATGGATCACTTGATGATTACCCGTTCTGTTCATTCCCTCAGGGGTACCTGGCATTGGCCACTGTCAGAATAAAGGATACTGGGCTAGATGGACCTTTGTTCTGACCCAGTATGGCCGTTCTTATGTTCTTTAGA
Organism: Chrysemys picta bellii; assembly: GCF_011386835.1. Classification (NCBI taxonomy): domain Eukaryota; kingdom Metazoa; phylum Chordata; order Testudines; family Emydidae; genus Chrysemys; species Chrysemys picta. The sequence continues at coordinate 13,105 of NW_027053760.1, read as the reverse complement.
AGTGATCCTTCTGAAACAAAGTGGAGTCAAGTTGGGGAAATTGGTTGGGATAAACTTACATTGTCATTGTCCATACTGTAACACCTCCCCGGAACCAGAGCATATTGCAGCCAAAGCTAATGTTACTACCGTAACTTTTATAAATCAATCAATAAATCAGTCAATCTACCCAGCTCCTTAAATGGGCTCTCACCACTGCAATATCTGAGCAATGAATACATGACTATAAAATACAATAGAAACAAATCAGCAGTCTTGGGCTTGTTTCAGTTCCTTCACACCAATCATTTGATCATGTCTGAGGCTGTGTTGGAGCTAAGGAAGCAACTCTGATGGTGTTGTATAGCTCCTAAGATTTTTTGCCTCCTTTTCCCCCTTGAGTTTAGATGCTTTTGATGATGCCCAGAGGAAATGAGAGCACCGTGTCTCTATTTCTGCTGCTGGGATTCTCCAGTCTGGAAGAGCGGCAGGTTCTGCTTTTCCTGGTGTTCTCCCCGGTGTACGTGATAATCCTGACCTCCAACATCACCATCATGGCAGCCATCAGTGTTGATCGGAGCCTCCATACCCCCATGTACTTCTTACTCTTCGCTTTGTCCTTCTCGGAAACCTGCACCACTATGGCTGTCGTCCCCAAGCTGCTGGTGAGTTTGCTGTCGAGAAACCAAACAATTTCTTTCCTGGGATGCGCTGCTCAAATGTTCTGCTTCTTTGGCTTCGGGGGCACAAATTGTTTCCTGCTGTCCGCCATGGCTTACGATCGCTATGTGGCCATATGTAAGCCGCTGCAATACCCAGTTGTGATAAACAGGAGGGTTTGCGTTGAGCTGGTCGCCGTTTCATGTGCAACTGGCTTTCTTATAGCACTAGGCATCAGTTCCCTTATATTCAGTTTGCCCTTCTGTGGGCCCAATGCCATCAGACATTTCTTCTGTGACATCTTGCCCGTTCTGAGGCTGGCGTGCAGTGACCATCATATCATTGGGATTGCCATTGTTTTTCTGTGTGCCTTTGTTTTGCTAGGCACCTTCACAGGAATCATCCTCTCTTACATCTATATCCTCGTCGCCATCCTGAAGATCCACTCTGCCACAGGCAGGCGCAAGACCTTCTCCACCTGCGCCTCCCATCTCATCGTTGTGATCACACACTTCAGCTGTGCTTTTTTTGTGTATTTAATACCCAAATCAACTACTTCCCTAGATGAGGACACTTTGATTGCCTTGTCTTATACCTTGTTTAGTCCTATGTTGAACCCTGTGGTTTATAGTCTGAGAAACAGGGAAGTTAAATCAGCCCTAAGGAAATTAACTACCCACACATTTCTTTCTCCAAAAATGTGAAAAGTTGCAAATTTCGGTACTTCTAATATATCAATGACTTCTGCATGATGTCACTGTTGCCCATGGTATGGTCTTCAAGGCAGTGACCTCGTCTTTCTCTTTGTCGGGGCATCAAGAGCACCTGTGGGTCAGTATAAATAATGGACAGTAAAAGAATATTGTTGCCTCTTATTCTGAAACCAGCACTGCCCCTCTGTCAATGTCTGGGGCCTTGCAAGTCAAATTCCCGGCAGCAGTTAAATCTATGACGCAGAGTCTGGCTGTATTCTGAGTGTAACTTGCTTTATTCACACATCTCTACCAGTCCTGAAATGAGATGGTCAAACAACATGCAGGGCCATCTCTTATTCCAGGAATCTCATCCCAACACTGATACCCAGGGAGCAACTCTGCCTCAAAAATTGACTTTAATCAGAGACCAAACTCTCCTGCCACTCACACAACTCCCATTCCCCCCAAAGCTGCATCTACAACCAAAGCCTTACTTTACCCAAAGATGATAACAACACCGCATGTTCCCCTCGAGTCAAAACTTGCTTGCACACTAAGAGGATGTTTACACTGGCACTGGAGGTGTAATTTTCAGCTAGGGTAGACATACCCCTTCTAGCTCTGATCAAGCTAGCATGCTAAAAACAGAAGCGTAGCCACGGTGGTGCGAATGGCAGGACGGGTTAGCCGCCCCGAGAATGATCTCATTTGAAACCCTCGGCATGTAATCGGGCATAAGCCCTCATGCTGTCTAGGCTACACTTCTATTTTTAGCATGCTAGTTCGATTAGAGCTAGAAGGGGTATGTCTACCTGAGATGGAAATTACACCTTCCAGCTTTAGTGTAGACAGACCCTGAAAAAAAGAACGGAGACCAGGTACAACAGCACCACCTGATGATACCCGCATAACAATACTTTTTCTCTCCTATTTTTTTCATCTCTGTATATGTATAAGTGCAAAGTGTTATTATGGCCAATCAGTGGCAATGGAGGAGTTCCTGACTTCTAGCCTTTTAATCAACATGACACACAGACAGCTCAGTACCTTTCCCCCCACAAATACACAGATCTTTGCTGGAATGGAGGCATCGGTATTTGAAATATCAGGGAAGGCGGCTGAACAACTGCCACAGTTTGAGGTTTAAATATAGCTGGTGGATTTTTTCCCACAGGAAAAAAAGGGATAAACTTTTTTTGTGAAACATTTTCCCCCTTTTTTGACCAGCTCCAGTTTTTGTCAATAGACAGCCCCGCCCGCCCTTCTCCCATCTCCCCGAGATAACTGCCGATATCCCAGCACCACCATTTCCTCCCATGTAAATATTATAAAGGAAAATAACCTCTTAAAGCTCCCTGCTTCCAATTCTTGCCCCCAGTGCATCACTTTGCTTGTGTGAGTTGAGGACCAGGGGGTATTTGCTTATGCCACTAAACTTGTTAAACTGAAAAATAACTTCAAATTATTATTTTTTTTTCCAAAAGATCAGGGTGAAATTAAAGGCAATTTATGGTCCTAGACAGATCATGACATGTTCCTTCCCCCTTCCCCGTAAACTCACCCTCCACTTGGAATGGTGATGACGAAAGTGTCATCCCCTTCCAGAGAGGCAAGGCTAATGCATTTTCTCACCCAGGAATAGCATTGTGTTCATCCGTCCCTCTCTAGGGGAGCATCAGGAGTTTCCTCTGCCCCTAGAGATGAAGGGGTGGTGGCAGGACACCCCCCCACCAGTACATACCCCAGCAGCTAGAGTGTATCTGTTTTTGAAGAGAGCAAGCCAACTGAATTCCTCCATTCTTGCCACACACAGCTCCCTGCTGGGATGGGTTGGCATGGCTCCCAAAGCAGTGTGTCCTGCCGTTAACATCCCATTCAGATGCATGGGGCAGGTAACGGAATAGACCTATGTTCACACACTACACGGTATTGTTATAATGCTTGTACAAGGTTTGCCTTGTGAGGTATTAGTTAAAAACTCATAACTTGCTGATGAATATCATGGCAAAATGCACATGGCATCATTACATGTAAAGTTAGGAACATAAGATGAAATCATGACTCAAGCATGTTTCCCAGATAAGTCCAGGGAGTAGCTAAACCACTTCCTCAGAGACAAAGGGCAAGCTGATACTTCAGGCATCAAGTCTGACTCAACAAGGCTGATAGACCATTACCTGCTAAGTGGCCATTCTTTGACAAGGAAAGGGGCAGGGATAGAAATCTACATTTTAGCAAAGAAACTGCATGGAGTTTCCTTTCTTCACCAGACTGCCTGTCACCTTTCTCCTAGCTGGAAATGCTTCTCAATGGGGGGCAGGACTATAAAAAGAAGGGGCAGACACCCCAAGACTCCCATCATCTCTCTCTCTGTCTATCTCTGGCATCACACCTAAGAAGATAAAAGAAAACAGCCACTGGACTAACGGGGAAGGATCCAGACCTAAGAGTTTGGTCAGTAATAGGTTGGAGTCTGTAGTGAGAAACTGTTTGAATCTAACACAGTTTATTAAGTTAGGCACTAGTAAATATTTTATCTTTATTTTTCTTATAACAGTTTGTGACTTTTCAGCCTCGTTACTTGTACTCACTTAACATCTATCTGTTTGTAATTAATAAACTTGTTTTACTGTTTTACCTAGTCCAGTGTGTTTAAATTGGAGTGTCTGTCTATTCTATTTAAAATAATAAGATGGCATGTACTTGGTGGATCAGACAAATGCTCATGAGAAAGAGGATCAATAAGGTGGGGAAGGAAAACGTCACATGAGGGAGGGTGTGACAGCAGGAATACAAGTCTCCTATCCCAAATATTCAGGATTTAGATGAAGCAGGGCCAGGTGGTGATATCATCTGGTTCCTTCTCTCTGACTTGATCTGGTCAGGACGTCTTTCAGTATCAGGACGATGAAGCCCCAATTGTGTCATGGTGGATGCCAGAGGATGATGGAGGTGGCAGCCATAATGGTAAAGTTCAGGCCTTCCAACCCACTTGTCCCCGTGCTATGATGTAGTGACCCCACCCCCAGATAAACAGCATCCATTGAGGGATGGATACTACATCCCTGGATCATTAACCTATCAAAGCACGTTTGGGTGGATTCAACTATAAACATTTCCTCCCATTTGTAGAATCTTTCAGCTCATTGCCGTGCCAACCCATGACTTTACCAGGTGCCTTGCAGACCCCTTAGTGCTGCTCCTTTAACCCAACCATCCAGTTCATAGCAGTCTTTGTGTCTCCATCTTTTGCTGACTTTCATACACAATTGTATGTAACAAGCTGAGCGGGATTCCTGTTACCTGGGATATCTTAGATTTCATGCATCTGTGCAATGTGGGGTGGCTCCATGACTGGGGGCACCAGGCAGTTAATTGAGACTGTGGCCCCGTTTTGCCAAGCACTGTACCAGCACATGTTAGAGGCAAGTCCCCAAATTGCTTATAATATAAATAAGCAAAGGCAGAGAGAGGGAGATAGATTTCCTGAAGGTCATACAGCAGGTCTAAGTTAGGAGTAGATTCCAGGTCTCATGGCTCCCAGCTCAGTTCCTAATCCACTAGACCTGTTAGAGTCTCAGGTTTTTTCAATGATTTTGTAAAAATCCTCTATTGCTACATCAATTGCAGTAAGAGCATAGGATAAGCCTGTGTTAGTATGTCTAAGGGCTTGGGTGGTTTGGCTTTTGATCCAAGAATTGTGTGACCTCTCAGAATTTAGGTTAAGCGTATTTAGTACAGAATTGGTGCTTCCAAAAAATCCTCCAATATCACCTAAGATGCTACATTTTTGTCTTTTGGCTGTGCGGGCCCGAATAACATATTGGTGTATTAGAAACTGTAGCTGGTCCTGCAGCCATTGCAGGGAGCTGGGGTGGTCTGAGCATACATTTCGCAAAGGTGCCGAAAAATTGGACAAATCATATTTAACCTGAAGAGAGACCATAAGAACATCATGCAAAAGTGTTTTGTTGGGGCCTACTTGAATCATGCCATCCGGTGGGATAGGGTACAATGCTGGACAGATAGTAGGCGGGGAGTATGCACAAATGGTCAGGTTGTAACATCGTATATCAGTACAATGTAAACGTTTAACGGGGTGTACACAGTATTCCTGACAATAGAGTCCCTCCATCCCAGGTTCCCACCGCAGAGGAGGAACATCCGTCCATCCCACATTTACAAACACTGTTAGGTTAATAAAAAGTGCCCAGCCCTCCCACAAACATTCACACCGATACTCTCCCAACCCATTAGCAGCCTCATAAATGTTGTGAATCTCGACCAATCCATCCGAGGCCCTGGAAATAGAATGGTTTGTTTGTTCTAGAGGAGTGTCCGTAAATTAACACTCTGTCCTTTGGTTCCACTCCCAACTTTCTGTGGTCTTGTACCCTGAAATTGGGGGTCCTATATGAGTGGGCCCACATCCCATGAAACTAAATACCCAGTAACAGTCCAGATTCGGTGAGATGCAGGGAGGGAGCCGAAGACTGCTCCCGGACTGTGGTAGTCGAATTGGGACCTCAGAGCCTGGATGTTTTTGGAGGCGAGCTGTAACCACAATAGGTCCCAGGTGATCTGGCCGAGAGGTAAGCCAGATGTCTGGCTTTTTTTTACCCATTCGCCACTGCCTCTTGTAGGAAGTTGCACAAACTGACCAGCTTTGAAGCAGGTATCTTGTGTGACATGTACCAAAAGCGGGTCCCAGGAGGCTGCATCAGGTATATTTACCAAGAGGATTAACATGGGGAACCACATTTGTTACCTAGAAGGATACAGTATGTTGCTCTTTGCATCTACAACGAGATGGCTTTTGCTGGTGAGGGATCCTTCAGCTTCCTGGCTGAGGAAAATGGGCCAATTTCCTTTGAAACTAAGAACAGGGAATGAAGTGAGCTCATGAAGTGAGCCCAAGTTTTGAAGACAACACGTCCATGTGCAGTTATCCCCAGAGGACTTGAAAGACATTTTAATGATCCCATCAGTGCTTAGCCTGATGTGCAGACCTCTGGGGACCACCCAGGGATTACATCTGCAAATGCCACTAAAACTAATATATAAACAAACCCAGCGGTCTCCAAATACAATTCTTTTGGCGAGGTCAACAATGACAGACATCTGCCTGCTGCAGGCGGGTTTCATCACTCTGGTTCTGGTGGAGGTGGCGTAAATATTCTCTTTTGACTATTTTTTTTTTTTTGCAAGTGGAAATAGTTCTGATTTGGAGCCAATTCACCTGGAGAAGGGACTGTCTGAAGAGTCCATCTATTATTGTGTTCCTTTTGCACAGTAACACAATGCTGAGGAAAGTCATGCTGATGCCTCAAGTGATCTGGGAAACACAAGTGATTGCTTAGGTAAGAGTAATGTATGAAAAAAAAATTGCAGTGGAGGTAGATTTTACAAAAAGGCCATGTTCTCAATGGCTGTAACTTCTCTGAAATCAATGCCCATTTGCTCTAGTTGAGGGCCTGACTTACGATAGGGGAGTGGTAGCTCTGGTATACTTAATGATGGGACTTGTCCACTGTTGAACAGCTGGTTTCTGTAAGTGCTTTACAATCAGCGTGCTTGCTTGGGATGTCTTGAAAATTGCGCTGCCTCCTGGAAGCCAAGGGTAAGGTCCAAATGGATTGTCGCTTGTGCTTGGAATTCTCGAGGTACAGCCCCCGGTTCTGAGTGCTTGCTAACCCAAGTCAGACTGCTTTGAGTGTGGACTGAAGGGGACTTGGGCTCAAAGCTGATTCCTGGGCTTCGTGTGCATTGTGGGCATCCCCAGGCTGGCTCAAGGTGACAGTCTGTGCTCATCGAGTCTTAGCATCACTCTTGAACTGTGAGCTTCAGTCCTGGCCCTGGCAGCTTCCTTAACCTGTGTGTGGACGTGAGTTACATTCTGCAGAGGTTTCTTTTGGAACTTTTGCCCTGAGAGCAAAGCTCCTGGTTTAGGGGCTGATTTTTCGAGATGCTCCAAAATGTGTCGGCATCAGGGGATTGACTTTAAAGTGACATGTTCTAACCGAGCCAGGGATGGGATCTAAGAGATACATTTGGGATCATTTTGTTCCGAGGATCCAGCCGTGCAGCCCTTCTTAAAATTAACTGCTTATAATTTTCAGAGTACTAAAATCGACATAGATAGGTAAATTGATTTCAAACGTGATATGCTGCAAGGCAGCTTGGAGTAGAGCTGGCGGTGCCATTTGGGGGTAATTTGGTTAAGAGATTCCTGAGAAGCCAGGACAGGGGTTCTCAACCTTTCTCTTTCTGAGTCATCCCACCCCCAACACGCTATAAAAACTCTAGGGCCCAGCTGTGCTACAACAACTGTGTTTCTGCATATAAAAGCCAGGGCCGGCATTAGGGGATAAAATTGCCTGGGGCCCTATACCACAGGGGGTCCGCGAAGCTAAGTTGCTCAGGCTTCGGCTTCAGCCTCGGGTAGTGGGGCTTGGGGCCACAGGCTGCAATCCTGTACGGTGGGGCTTTGGCCTCCTGTCCTGGGCCCTAGCAAGTCTAATGCCAGCCATGCCTGGAGGAAACCCTGAAACCTGCTCACGGCCCACCCAGGGGCCCCGGACTCCTTGTTGAGAACTACAGAGGTAGGGAACAAAACTAGGGATCTGACTGCTATGCCATATACCATTGGACTGTCCTGGGATCAGCCCCTTTGTGAGTGACACACACTAAGCAGTGTATTCCCTTGGTGACTTAAGGGCACAGGTCCTGTCCCTAGAATGAAAGGACCGTGTGTCCCTACCCTTTACTCCAGTATTTTGTGTGCTGTCCGCCTTAGTGCTCTCAAGGTGCCTTTCTGCTCGGTGTTTGGGACCACAAGGAAGCAACTTTGTGGAGGGCTGGACATCCTCTAAAGTGACCGTCCCGCTCATGCTTCCAAACATCCCCCCCCACACACACACAATGCCATAGAGCTATCTGCCGACGTCTTGGTGGGGGACAGTTTGGGGGGCAGTGCTGGGTCAGAGCCTGGATGGCGATGGAGAGCCTTGATGATATGGGAGGGAATAGTTGCCACACAGAAAATGACACGGGAGAGGCCAGTGTAAGAATCCCAGCCAGGATAAATCACCCATCTGTTGGGATAGGCTCACTGAACGCCTGCCTGGCAGCACTAGATATGATGAACCGGGTCTGTGCCAGCCACGAGGAACAAATGTGCTCAACGCATAGCACGGGCACACGGGACAGGGTGAGGAGCTGAGAATGGGCGTGCTCGGTGCATGGTACAGTACATAGCTCTGGGATTGTAGCTGGGAGCTGAGAATACATCAATGAGAGCAGACTAAGGAACCGTGAATGGGCTTGCTCGATGAATGGCACATGCACACAGTGCTGGGACAAGGACTGGAAGCCGGGGATGGGAATGTGATCTGCCTGGCACAAGTCCAACAAGGGCTGAGTTGCAATCCTACAGGCACATTCAGGGCACGTTCAGTGTGTGGCATGGTGCACAGACCAGGTTTGGTCAGTGCATGGCACAGAACACAAGTCTGGGATCATAGTTGGGAGCAGAAAAGATGCATGCTTGGTGCATGCACCTGGCACACACTATGAGACCAGTGTAGGGATCTGGAAATAAGTATGTTTGGTGCATTGTGCAGGCATACAACTCTGCCACTGCGAATGGGCTCTGTAGTAAGAAATGTATGAGTGCCCATGTGTCATATCCTTTCTCACACTGAGTAGAAGCTTGTTACGCAAAGATTCCCATTGGTCAATGGTAGAGCTCATTGATGTGGGTTATGGTCTCAGATTCCGGGTTTTCTATAACCTGTCTTGAAGCTTATTCCAATACTTACCTATCCTTAGAGTTAGAGAGTTTCCTCCTCATAACTAACCTAACCTGGAATGGTGGTCAAAGCATGAACGGGCATACAAATGTTTAGCATATCTGGATGTAAATACTTTTCAACACTGGCTACAACAGTGCCATGCAAATGCCTCTTCTCACTTTCAGGTGACATTGTAAATAAGAAGTGGGCAGCATTATCGCCTGTAAATATAAACGAACTTGTTTGTCTTAGTGATTGGCTGAACAAGAAGTAGAACTGAGTGGACTTGTAGGCTCTGAAGTTTTACACTGTTTCGTTTTTGAGTGCAGTTATGTAAAAATAATTTTACATTTGTAAGTTGCACTTTCACAATTAAGAGATTGCAGTATGAGGTGAATTGAAAAATACTATTATCTTTTTTACAGTGCAAATATTTGTAATAAAACAATAACACAAAGTGAGCACTGTACAATTTGTGTTCTGTATTGTAACTGGAATCAATATATTGTTGAAAACATCCAAAAATATTTAAATAAACAGTGTTCTATTATTGTTAAATCTGCAATTATTTTTTTATCTCACAATTATATTTTTAATTGTTTGACAGACGTACTAGTTTGCTTATGAAAATGTTATGTGCGACTGTGTCAAAAGCCTTACTAAAATCTATATCGTATCTACTGCTTCACCTCATCTTCTAGGCTGGTTACACTGTCAAAGAAGGACATTAGGTTGAGTTGGCATGATTTCTTCTTGACAAATCCGTGTTGGCTGTTACTTATTGTTGGCAATGGGGATTGAACTACAGCTCTGACTTTAACAGTATGAGCGTCTGCTGCCAGAACTCAAAGACCCAACTGTGTAGCCTGAAGCCAGTAGCAGACTCTTAAATCTCGATATGGTCTAGTCACTACAGGGACCAGAGAAGCAGAGGGTATATTTGATAGTTATATCTTCAGACCTATGCACTGACTACAGTTTATGCTTTATTGAAAGTGACAGAATTACACCAAGGGGTTTGCACTCAGCCCTTCTTTGTCTCCTCTTTCAGTGTACACCTCACTTTTCTCACCTGCCGAGGACAGTGCATCTGGGATAAATGGGAGAGAGAAATCGCACTCTGGTGACTGAGTTCATCTTGTTCGGATTCACAGACAACCTGAAGCTGCAGGTCACCCTCTTTGTAGTGTTTCTGTTGATCTACTTGCTGATCCTAATGGGGAACCTCACCTTGGTCACCTTAATCAGGACTGACTCCTGACTTCACACCCCCATGTACTTTTTCATCAGCAACCTGGCCCTCTTAGATGTCGGCTACTCCACCATCATAATTCCCAGCACGCTGATGACCTTTGTAGCAAGGAGCAAGGTCATTTCAGTCACTGGATGCACTGTGCAGTTTTTCTTCTTCTCCATCGCCATCTCTTGTGAATGCTGGCTGTTGAGTGTGATGGCGTATGACCGCTTCACGGCCATCTGCAGCCCATTGCTCTACACCATCATCATGTCCAAGCGGTTCTGCGTGCTGCTGGTGCTGGGGTCATATTTCATGAGCTGTCTGAATTCAATGGTTCAAACTGCATTTATATTCCATTTGTCATTCTGTGATGCCTATATCAATCATTTCTTCTGTGATGTGCCCCCCATTGTGAAGCTGTCCTGCTCCGACACCCACATCACAGACATTGTTCATTTCACCTGTGCAACAATGCTAGTAACAACTACCATCCTGATTATCCTCGTCTCCTATATATACATCGTGGTCACTATCCTAAAGATCAACTCTGCCAAGGACCAACGCAAAGCCTTCTCCACCTGCGCCTCCCACCTGATGGCCGTCACCATCTTCTACGGAACGGGCTCTTTCATGTATTTACGGCCTAGTTCAAAGTCTTCCATGGATCAGGACAAAATCATCTCTGTGTTTTATACCCTTGTGATCCCCATGCTGAACCCCCTGATCTACAGCCTGAGGAATAAAGAGGTCAAAGAGGCCTTTAGGAGGATAAGAGAGAGGAAGGTTTTTTCTCTGTAAATGTAAAAACTGGGTCTGGCTTTAATTCAATAGAGGGAAGAAAAGGCGGGGAATGATTTCTCTGTATTGTTAGCTTGATTTCTGTGAATAATCAATGTGTGCACCTTCCATGAAAAGGAATAAAGGAAGGTAGATTTTCCTAGTTCTCACATCACTAAATGCATCAGGAATAGTTATCAGAGAAGAAATGGGGGACTTTGTCAAGGTTTGTGCAGCTGGCTCTTATAACACAGAAATATATTAGGAAAACCTGTCAAACAAACAGACTCATGAACCAGCAATGCAAATTGCATTTGCTAACTAATAGAAAATAGATGCATTCAACTCACATAGGCAACGTACATTAATTAAATCATGGAATTTGTTTGTTGTTGCAGCTATAAGTGCAATTAAAAAGGAGATGTGACGTAACCACAACAAGAAAGTAGTGAATAGATACAGTACATTGTATTTAGAATGTTTTATATTCATGCTGAAACTGTACTGTTGTTAGATGATGTAACCTGTGCATGAACTTGCTCTGTATACAGCGGGAGAATTCAACATGGCTAGAGAAACACATTCAACCTGACAGCCTTTAGGTATTCTCCTATGCTTAGCTTCTGCAACCTTCTGTCTTATCGATCTATCTACCTACCTACCTAAAAGTTTTATAGTGTTAGCCAATCTCATATACAATATTATCTATAATAGTAGGTATGTTTATACAAGTATGAATTGTATTCATCTTAAGATCTTCCAAAATTATTTTTACTTATGTTATGCTATTTAACCAAGAGGAGATGTGAACTATTGTAATCTCAGAGAACAAGGACAAGACAAATAATTTTGCTAACGCCTCACTAACATATGCTTTATAACAAGTTTTTACTGGTAGAGGATGCTTCGAAGGTTTTGCCAACTTCTCAAATATAATGGTCAAAACAGAGATAATAAACTAGTTATACATGTTGTCCTGTTTACTTTCCAGTCTGTGCCAGCCCAGCAAAAACATTCAAAAACATGTCAAAGATAAGAGATAAAAAACCCCTCAACTCTAGTGTAGATAGAGGCAGAGTGAAGCTCAGATTTTAAGGCAGTCTGACCTCTGCATTGTTACCATCCAGATGGGTTGGTAATATATGTAGTCTTCCTTTCTCTGTTATGCTGCATTTATCTGTTACTAAGAATCTTTTATTCATAAAAGTTGATTAAGCCTACCCATTTGGCATTATTGAATTCAGTCGAACCTGTAACATGTGGTAATGATTTAGGGCTGGACCCAGTGTGCCTTAAAAGCCAAATGCACAACTCCCACTGATTTCACTGGTGCAAATCAAGCCTTTAAAGGGGGTGAGGAGAGGGAATTCTCTGAGCTTGTCTATTTTCCAAATGATTTTTATTTACCCATCTTGCACAAATATCTGAAGAGCTAAATTCAGCTTGGGCCAGTAAATGCAGCAAAATGACATTTCCTCTCTCGGTAACATGACATTACATGTCCCATTTTGGGGTGGTATCTGTGCCATTAATAGTTCCTCTGTTTATACCTTGGAAACTATTCAAAGTGATGCTTTAAAATGTCATGTGATGGGAAGATGGATACACTTCAATGCTGATCTGTCCCTTAGGTAAGATCCATTTTGATACTGATAGCTATGGTTTCCATGTACTTGTCTGGCAAATTTCATCCACTGAAGGATCTCCAAGGATGTCACAGGAGTCTTATGAACATTATTTTCCCCACTGCTTTATCACAGTTGCCTCTGCGGTGAGGCCGTTCTGGGCTAATGCAATGTAGCCAACGTGAAATATGTCAAGAGTTAAAGGTCTAGCTGCCTCTTTGAACCCTCTTTGGCCAAATCCATGGAGGACTGGTGCAAAGCCTTCTCCACCTGCATCTTCCACTTGGTGGCCATCACAGTGTTCTTTGGAACTGGCTATTCCATGTATTCACAATATTT